>NC_053135.1:17250888-17280888 GCF_010015445.1 Perca fluviatilis | reverse complement strand
TCTGTATTCTGACCTATGTCCTAGTGAAATGGACTATTTCAGCGGTACAGCTAACCCTTTGCATATGATCGGACCACTGAAAAGTGGGCAGGCTTAGAGTTTAGCTCGGTGCTAAGGACTGTCACACTAAATGTTCATGTCCACAGAACAAACAGTTTTAATTTTTCTTCTCTTCTACAGCCACGTGGTTTCTTGCGCTGTCATAGCAGTAGGCGGGTTGCGGTGGCACATTGTTGATTCTTAGTTTACATAACCTCCCCCAAATATAAAACATGCTGATTTCTATAAAACCTGACCTGGAGTCATTAATAAACTAGTCTCGCATTGCCAGACCTTCCTGCACAGCGCTGTGGAGGAGGGTCTGGCTAGTCCACACAGCATTCTGTAACGGGAGAAAAACGTGCTCTGGTTTATTGGCATTTCTTTAAACCAATCACAATGGTCTTGGGCGCCGCTTAGTGCCAAAGGACTTGTTTTTGTGGAACATATGTACTTTCAAAAGTTGTTTTAGTCGTGCAATAGAAAACTCAGTGGACAGATAGTTTAGCTAGCTGTCTGGATTTACCCTGTATCAACTGCCTGGGCAACCCTTTGCTAAGCTAGCTGTTAACATCCCTGTAGTCCAGGGGTGTCAAACTCAACTTCACTAAGGGCCACAATGGAAAATAAGAATCACATCAAGGGCCTGACATGTTTAGTTTTTTGATATGCTTTTATTTAATCGAAAAAGTAAAATATCTTTGACTGTATTATTGCATTTGTCATATAAGTCTTCTCACTTACAGTTGGGTTGACATACAGTCCTAAAGAAGTCACGAAAAAGTTCCTTAGCCATCATAGAAAAAAAACGCCCAATAACGTCGGAAAAAGGGACAGAAACGTCGGAAAAAGTGGCAAAAACGTCGGAAAAAGTGGCCAAAATGTCAGAAAAAGTGGCAAAAACGTCAGAAAAAGTTAGAAATCGTCAAAAGAACGGACGTCAGAAAAAGCCAAAATGTATTGTGAACCTAAATTGATATACGGCCCGGATAATAATCTGGGAGGGGCCGGATTTGGCCCGCGGGCCTCGAGTTTGACACGTGCTGTAGTCGTACAGAGAGATATCATAAAGTAAGCCATAGGAAATTCATGTTCTTTTAATTTGTGCGGAATCTTAAACACAGCAGACAGTATATTGTAGGCACTTTTGCGAGTCTGCCCTCTCATTGGCTACCGCTCTGCTAAAAGTGAGTCAAATTTGGGAGAGCGAGAAGTGCGGTGGAGAATCCGGTGCATTTTCGCCACCGTCAGCGGACTTGGCTCATGCCGCTGTTCTCACAGGGAATGAATTGAATCGCTCCTCTCTGCCTTCAGTTCAGCTGGCTGTGGAAACCCAGCTTAATGCCTGTGGAAATATGCAGTAATTAACCCACTGTGGTTTCCCTCCTAGCATTCAGTCGTCATTAATGAAGCACTGGATGAATTCTTCCCGCCTGACTGTGGGGTGCAGATTATTGCAGAGCCAGGCCGCTACTACGTGGAATCTGCCTTCACCCTGGCAGCAAATGTCATTGCCAAAAGAGTCATCTTTGATGAGATGGATGAAGAAAGCGGTAATGTATAGATATGTCTTTTGAAGCCTCATTAATGGCCATTCAGCCTCTGAGTGAGCACAATCCTGGCTCGCAGGGTGTTAGTAACTCACTTTGTGCAGAACCCAAGATACCTGGTTGCAATTGGTGGGCCATAGATAAAATGAGTTTCCTATAATTTCCAATATCTTTGCAAAAATATCATTATTATGCATGCATTTTTGTTCTCCAGACGGTGAGGAAAACCGCCCTGACAGAATGATGATGTACTACCTTAACGATGGAGTGTACGGCTCCATGAGTTGCGTTGTCAATGACCCATCTCACTCCAAACTTGAACCGTATCTTCACAGGGTAAATATTAAACCACGTTGACCACACGAGAAAGCCAATATCGGACGATTCTGCAAAACACAAGAATACGTCCAATGGCAATGATTTCAAATTCTTGCTATCCGCCGTATCTGTGCATGGTTACTACCCAACGGCTAACGTTAACTAAAGACCTAAAGGAGAATTGTTTGTTTCAAATAAAATGTGGAACACCATGTCGGAGGCTGTGATGTGGATTCATTATTTTAATGTCTGTGCGCTACACAGGTTGTCGACAGCAGTGAGCGGAGATACCGCTCTGTCATCTGGGGTCCAACCCGCGACTGCTTTGACAAAATAACCGACGGCTACTGGATCCCTGAGTTGCGTGTTGGGGACTGGCTTCTCGTCGACGACATGGGCGCTTACTCTGTCAGCATATCCACCGACTTCAACAGCTTTGAAAGAGCACACGTTTACGCTGTTGTGACAGCTGAGACATGGCACGCCCTAAACCTTTCTCAAACCTTCGACATGAGTTAATACATGTCCAAACAAAACGTAGCCGTTAGACGTCTGTCTTCGATTGGTCAGTTTCACAGGCCTATCGTTGTTGAAATCATTTTTAATGCACCTGCAATCCACCATAGGATACTTTTCTTCCAATCTAAAATGACATTTGTGATGAGTCTGTTATATAATCATCCATCCCGAGTTTCTGCCTGAGAACATTAGATTACAGAGATTGGCAGGATTTGTTTGAAAGTGTTTTAAATTAGGGATAATGGGGTTATTTGGCCAGATCCAGATTTGAGGCCTCTACTTTCTGGTGTCTTCCGATACCAATACTGAGTCCGTTTCAAAACCTTATACTACAATCCATTGTTTACACATTAAAAGTCCTCTCTAAATCCCATTAAACTCTTAAATACATGGGTAAACAAATATAATGTAATGGTGAAAACCTAAGGAAGTCAGCTTCTATGTAATCAAAAACCGCTGCTGTCTGTAAAACAGAGTTCTTTCTTTTAACAAAACATTGCATTGTTTGCTAGCTAGCTAAAAAAAACTGTTAGTTAGCCTGTAGCTATTCCTTAAAACATTGCATTGTTTTCTAGCTAGCTAAAAAAAAACTGTAAGCCTGTAGCTATTCCTTAAAATATTGCACTGTTTGCTAGCTAGCTAAAAAAAACCTTTTAGTTAGCCTGTAGCTATTCCTTAAAACATTGCATTGTTTTCTAGCTAGCTAAAACAAACAGTTAGCCTGTAGCTATTTCTTAACAAAACATTGCATTGTTTGCCAGCTAGCTAAAACTGTTAGCCTGTAGCTATTTCTTAACAAAACATTGCATTGTTTGCGAGCTAGCTAAAAACAAAAGCTTCATTCTATCTTGATGCTGAGAAAGTCAAAAATAAAAAAAGTGGCAAAATAAAAAAGTGCTTTATTTTGCTACTTAAAGGCTTTGATTATTATTATTATTAAGTATCTGACAACATTTGAATACAGAGATTGGCAGGATTTTAATATTTTTTTGAAAGTGTTTTTTAAAAAAAAAAATACACCATCTTTATCCACTATGGTTTTTTTTGTGGGGGGTCTAATGTAAACATTGGGGATATCCTAACCAAGGTTATTTTTGGCCAGATCCTGATCTGAGGCCTCTAATTTCCGGTGTCTTCCAATACCAATATTGAGTCCGGTTCAATAATAATTATTTACTATATTTACCTAAATGTTGATTAAAGGGCGAGTCTGTGTTTTTATGAGTTTTTCATGTCATTCTGTGGCTTCCTAGTAGTGTGCCTTATGTATTTAAATCCAAACATTCACAATTTCGTCGAAGTAAGTGTTTTTTAGTGTCCACATGCTGCTCCATTGACAAAAACAGTCATTTGACCTCGCAGAACACGGTAGCGGCTAGGCTAACGTTACCGCTGCGATAGCGGCGTCCATAGTAGTATTGCTCTATGTTATTTTTAAACTTAGCACAGCAAATGGTGCCTCAGCTAGTGCTAGCATTCACATTATTCATAACCTCATTTGTAGGAGCCACATGTTGTGTTGTATGGCCTCATTTATATTGTTTATTGATTATTATATTGTGCACTGACATTGTAGATGGTGGGCTTTTCATCGCGGTTTGAGCGGAAGTGATAACATATTTGTTTGCTTCACCTGTTCACCTGGGTCTTTTTGGGCTTTGACAGAGAGGGGGGTGAGCCTGGGAGCGATCACTTTCTGTTAATGCACTTATTGCGACTCACAAAGTAACTTTACATTTGGTAACTGCAGTGGTAGTTGTATTTTACGTGTGGAGGAATAAATCATTGCAATACAATCTTGAGCGCGTCACAGTGTGTTTGTGCGTCTCTCAGCGTTTGGTCCCTCACGCACGGCAGCACTTTGTTGGACTGCTTACAGCCACAACATCATTGATTAGATTACTGTGAAGAATGATGGATGGGCTCGACTGTCTACGGGCTTGGTGTATTGGATGAAGCATTTGCTCAGATTAAAACGCTAGAACTCTGAATCTAAGAAAACAGAAAAATGATTTGAGATAAGAAGCTGTTAGAAAAGGTTTGTCTTGACCCGAGGAATGAGTGTATAAATTGTGGGATGGCTTTTATGTTTTTTATTTGGTCAAACATTTTTTTTTTTTTTAGGGGGCCTTAAATGGTGCAGATGATGCATTAAAAACCTAAGTGAAAACTTAACGAAAAAGTGTCAAAATAAAAAGGTGCTTTATTTTGCTACTGCACTGAAAAGGCTTAGATCATTATTCTAAGGGTCTGACAACATTATGGAAAGGATCCCTACAGAAATAGACCTTTTAAAAACCTCTTTGAGACCTTTTTGTTTAACCAGAAACAGCTCTGAAGTCGCTAGCGCTAAACCCACCAAACTCCATTTAAATAAACAATACTTTTAGCGTGTGTATAGAGATCATTTCACATGTAAATCGATAAACTACGTGTTTATGTCAACCAAAACTAGAGTTGTGATGGTTGGAAAAGTGGAAAGACCATCAAAACCGGCTTTTCATAGTTATATTTTGTTTCTGTCGACTCTGGATGAAGTGTATTTTGCGATGCTAAAATTCCTGTTTATTTACATGGAGTCTGGTGGATTTAGCGAACGCAATTTCGCAGATGTTTTCGTATTTAAAAGAAAGATCTTACTCTTTAACAGAAAGGTCAACCTCCGTAGAAATCCTTTCCATAATGTTGTCACACACTTGGAATAATAATCTGAGCCTGTCAGTGGCACAACGAGCACTTCTGTGAAGGTAAATACAAGCTGCACAATTGTCCAATAACTTACGTTATAGCTTGGAATCCTGGACCAATGTCAAAGATTATTGTTCCCATCAGTCACTTCAACACAAAAAACGGAAAATAGGGTACAGGTTGAAGAAAAAAAAACGGAAGTTACCCTTTGAGTCTGTGTTAATGTTTCTGTATGAATTTAATATGGCAGGCTAAAGAGTCCTTCATGTTAACTTTTTCTCATTTGCTACCATGGTTAGGGTGACCATATTTTGATTTCCAAAAAAGAGGACACTTGGCCCGGCCTCGAGACAAAAATTCAGACAGGCTTAATTAATGGTTAATGAACATGCTTTATTATGCCTTGATGGTGCAAAAATAACTTCTGTAATAAAATAAAATCTGTAACAACCTGTAACAAAATATCTCTCTTTTAAAATGAATAAATAATATGAAATAATGTTCTAAATATGACCTCTTCTGTGTTAGAAAATCCAGCTACAACAAAATATGTCTTAATACCTTTTCAATGTAATAAGATAAATAATAAAGACACTAAAACATATATGCCAGCTTTGCACACGGTGCACTCCGGTACGTGGGACATTTTTTTTTTTTTTTGCAGTTCAACTGTTAAGCTGCACTAAGTCTTGTTTTATGGTTGTTATGGTTGCTCCACGCAGAGCTTTCGCCGTAGCCTGATGTTAATACTTGTGCGCTGGTGTGTGTGTCGAGCCGGCATGTCTGTGTGTGTGGGGAGTGGGTGATAGAGCGAGGAGAATTAAGGGAGAGTGACGGGCGAGCGAGTACGACTCTAGAGTCATAGTGAGAGAAACAAAGTGTCTCCTCTGTGTTTTCTGACCACGGTGGGAAAACTTTAGCAGGAAACGCTGCAGCATTTTGTGTGCAATGCTGCTCCGCTGTCTGCTCTGGTCCCTGTGTATGTGCGCGTCGCAGAGCCGCCCACAAAGCAGCCGCTCGGGAATTACGTCACACAACAAAGTACCGTAGTACACTGTGCAAAGCGCCAGTCAATTTAAGTACACGCTTAATAGGCCCATGAAAAACAGTGAAAACCGGACATTTTTATGAATTTATAAAACCCCCCCGGACGCCCCGGACAGTAGGTAAAAAGTGGACATGTCCGGGCAAAAGAGGACGTTTGGTCACCCTAACCATGGTAGCATACTTGTAGCATACTGTGTAGCATGGGGACTTGGTAAACATGCAGATGAAATGCAATCGGAGGTGACCTCTGCAACAACACGGTGCTGCTGGGTGTGTGCAACCTAAAAACTATCGCGGCCATCACAGAAATAGAGAAAGATAAAAATATCATAAAATGAAATGAAATAAATCCACAGCCACTGAGAACATTAGTTACACGCAAGACTGTGTCAAAAAAACATTACAACAATAAAGGTCTAGATGGCATTACATTGAGTCAACACATGTACGTTAACAGAGATTACACAGTTAACAGCTGCCTAGACGGTTACATTACAACAGGAAGAAATCCTTTCGTTAGCTCGCCGTATCATCTTTGTGGTAAAGCCAGGCTGGGAGAGAACTGTGATTCTAATGTCAATCCTGCAGGCTGAGTGAAGCTGGTAGCTTCAGTCCTTGTAGATAGCTTGGTGCCAACTTGTTTTGTTCTTCAGTTGTTTCAGGTTAGCTGGTAGACTTTTTAGTCTTAATTGTGCTACGTAAAGGATAAAGAAATCGCTATTTCTACACCACTAACAAGGCCCAAAATAGCACCACACTTCCACAGTAGCATAATGAGGGTCCCTACATGTAAACCGAAGCATTGAGAACTTTGTAAGTGTAAAGACCGAAAGATAAAAGTTTATTAAAAAGATAGTTAGAGAGTTAGACAGTACCGTTCGCGTATACAGGCGGGCGCCATTTTGGGAAAACAGTCATGACCGGTTTACATGTAGGGACCCTCATTATGCTACTGTGGAAGTGTGGTGCTATTTTGGGCCTTGTTAGTGGTGTAGAAATAGCGATTTCTTTATCCTTTACGTAGCACAATACCGACTTTGCTATTTCTACGGACCAGAAGAAGAAGAAAAAGGTAAACAACGGCAGAACTGGCAGCAGCATTGACGTCAATGCTTCGATTTGATTCAATGACCTACTTCGGCGGATCGAGCCTTTCATTCACCATAAAAGAACTCATCTTAACCCAGTAAGTTTACAAGAGAGACTTGCAGTCACTCTGAGAGTCCTGGCACCCGGTTGCTCTTGAGCTTGTTCACGCTTGTTTCATTTTTCTGTTTTGTCGCGCCATTGAAAAAAAATAGAGTGGTGCGCGCCCTCCGGTCGTGCACTCAAAATCCTGGCACGCCAGCGAGATCTACGTCATTTTGACGTCACGAGGGCGCGCGCCAGCTTGGCTATGGCTACTGTAAAACGGCCTTTAGACCCCTCGCTCTCTCTGTAGCGTGGCTGGTGCTTGACAACTGAGCCCCCTAGCAAACAAGCTAACTAACTAGCATGCCGGCAAGCCACTAAATTAGTAAAAAATAACTTGATGTATCACTTACCCGTTTGTCACGGCGTAGGAAAGCACACTGCTATTGCCAGATAAGTGACAACTTCGTTCGGCTCATTTTCTGTAACCAGTACATGAAGGCACGTTGGGTGGAATTACCAAGCTAATGTAAGCTAACTGCTCCCACCGCAGTGAGATTTCTTTGCGGTAGAGAATAAAATCCCAGTAGATGGACAGTTTGGTTAGCCATCTTCCCTTGTCTGCTGTCATCCCGGCAAGGAGTGAAGCTAAAATGGGGCCGCTGTAGGCTATAAGCTTTGTGCAGGCGCAGAACGTACGTGGGTAGTTGGACATCGGCTGCAGTCTTTGCGGTGTGCTCAAGTGCAATTTTTTGGCCAAAACAAATGTGAAGCCACAGTCAGCTTTCACTGTCCCTAGTTCCTGTCCATTCTCACTGCGCAGTTAGCTTAAGGAAAAGATCGTGGGTGGGCTTATAAAAGTCACGTTTTCGTGACACGCAGGATGGTTGGGTGTAGGAAACGTGACATGCGTGTTGTTTGACCCATCCACCACCGCAACCAGCCTCCCTACGAGGAATTTCGGGCTTTAATGCTACTCGCTACCGTTGTCGCTCTTAATACTACTACGTCATCTTAAAGCGCCGCTTAGCTGCTGCTCTGCCCGGTGCGTTCTACACACGTGCTGAAGGGTGCTTTTTGCGTCATATCCGACGCTGACAGCCGCTGCCCAAGCGTCCGCTTTTTTACAAGTTCAGAGTGAGTGCGGGTTGGTCTGCTTATTGTTATTTTGGGGCTACAATAGTTCTGGAGAAAGCTACAAGCAGCAATACCACAGGCTAAGCAATTGGCCCGAACAGGCACTGCACTAGTAGCCTGGCTCCGCCCTCCTACGTACTTCCGCTCAATTTTCATTTTCCTTCAGTGCTCCATCTGGGTTTGCTGTATATTCTTGGGATTTCTCTGGTCAAATCTTTACCGGTCCAATCAGCGAACAGAGGGAGTGGCTGAGAACGATGACGTTGAGGTTATGCGCTAATTTGAGTTGTAGTTCCGTAATGGCGGCGGCGAAAGATGCAAGCGAAGTTTTGTTGGTGGCCATGATGTCGTGGCCCTCCTCCCCCACGGGGTTCGGGAAAAGTTTGATTTTCCAGCTTGCTCCGTTAGTGGTGAAGGAGTTGGCTAAGGCGCACGCTAGCGATGCTAAGCTGACGTCACGACCAAACGTTAGCGATTGGTCATGGCAGATCCAGAGTGGCTCTGGGCAGATCCAATAGTTTTAAACACTAACAGAGTACCCGTGGCCAGACCAAGGTTATTATAGTTTTGCAATTTTCATTAGTTTTTATTTTAATTTCATTTTGACTTTTTGTTTTCAAATTCAGTTTAGAATATAATTAGTTTTTAAAGTGGGTTTTCTAGTTTAGTTTAGTTTTTATTTTTTGAAAATGCTTAGTTTTAGTTTAGTTTTAATTAGTTTTAGTCTTAGTCTTTTTTTGTAATATGGGTTATTTGTTGGGGCCAAGATTCAAAAAGGTCAGAAAAAAGTATTGTGTAATAAAAAGGTCTGAACAAAGTATTGTGTAATAATAACTCAACAAAAACATCTAATCATAGAATTTTAGAAATATGTATTCACAATGTATTCAACAATAACACCAGTACATAAAATGTACATATGATGAGCATGAATACAGTATCTCACAAAAGTGAGTACACCCCTCACATGTTTGTAAATATTTCATTATATCTTTTAATGGGACAACACTGAAGAAATTACACTGTGTACAGCTTGTATAACAGCGTAAATGTGCTATCCCCTCAAAATAACTCAAATACGCATGAACACTAAAAGCGTGAGGAAGCGTGGGTTAATATGTCGATTGATATTGGGATGTCTACACAACTGTGGGAGTCGATTGACTTCAAAAAGTTCATCACTTTACTCGAACCAAAGTTCAAACACCTGTTTATGTCTGTCTTCTTTAGTCTGTTGGCTATTTGGTTTTTTCCTGGCACAGTTACTAACACATTTTGCTCTTACTGCTGCGTCTTTTGTAGACTGTTTACTCTCAAATGTACGTTCAAATTCGTGGGATTTTTCCTCTTAATTGTCCACTTATTTTACCACCTTCCACTGCGAGGCACTTGCTTTTATTTGACACAGTCATAAATAAGTCTCTGCCGCTTTCTTCCTACTTTCAGTACCGCTATGATGCCAGGTGAGGGGCATGGACAGGTTGTGTTCAATTTGAGTGGAATGTCGGAATTTCTGGGTTCCCAGTCGGAAACTATATGTCTACGGCATAGACTGACTAAAACAGGTCTATGGTCGGAAATGTCAACTCTGAAAGATATAACTTTATAAGATATAAGACGAAAACTAAGGACATTTACTCGATCATTTTATTTCATTTTAGTTAGTTTTGCAAACAGACATTACAGTTTTAGTTTAGTTATGTTTTTTGTTGTAATGCCTCGTTTTTATTTTTATTTAACGAAAATGTTTTTTCCCACCTAGTTTTCGTTATTTCGTTCGTTTTCGTTAACGATTTTAACCTTGGGCCAGACTCATGTACGAATGACATGTACGAGAGTCTGGTAGGACAAGGCTACTGCACTAGTACCCAAAGTTCTTCAATTCGTTGTTTTTTTGGGTGGGCTTGCAATTTGTTCTTTTCAACAGGCTTCAAAAGGTACAATATGTAACATTTCTGCTTTAAAATGTCTAAAAATGACCATACCTATGTTATATACTTTTATGAGTTGTGTTCTTACACTATCCCAAATATTTCCACCAAATGTCAAACCCAGAGAAATCTGTAATTTTATTTTCAGACACAGCACGTTTGCTTTAGTCGCCCGTCAGTGGCGTCATATAACCTTTCACTGTGTAGTTACTCTAACTTCCGTCAGAACACTGGCACCAAGATGATACGTTCAGGAGTAATTAGCCTTTCGCCAAGCCCCGCCCCCCTTAGTTACTGTTGCTACGTCCGACAAACAAATGGTCAAACACGACCAGCGCGACAGATTGCCATGACGGGAAGAGGTATACCCGTGCGTGTCAGTGACCTTTTTTGGAGCAATACCTCCGCGATATCCTCCAGATCGAGGCAAAAGGGGTTACAGTATGCAGTGGAGGGATATATTCAAATGTTCGACTTTGTTGTAAACTGACGAAAAATAAAGTTGGGGAGCTCAAAGACCCAACACAACAGCAGCTAATGTAGCTAGCATTAGCTAACATGTTAACTAATGTTGGCTAAAGCTAACGTTGGCCCTCATTTACGAAACGTTTTCTCTTGAACGTGAACGATTTATTTGTACCATTGACTGAGTTATTTCGGCTTGTTTTTCCAGCTCCTCTGCTGTCAGGAGACAGGGTCCAGCACGGGGGGGCGGAGGACACGCACTCTCCCTCAGCTGTTGCCTCGTTCTGACTCATGAAAAAAACATGAGTAAAATAAAATACACTGCTCAGCTACTGCGTGTTTATTTAAATATAAGTACACCTACATGTAGGCCTAAGAGATTGCAATATAAGCCTGTATATTACTATTAGGACTATAGAATACATGTGTCAAGGATGTAGGCTACTTCAGCTGGAGTCCGATTTACTACGGCAACACTGTTGACCGCATGATCTCTTTTCATTCCGCATTCTTTCTACAGCCTTTAATACCAGTTTTCAGGCTGCCAAATAGCAAACACGTTAGTGCAAATGAATCCTCCAGACAATCTCTTGGGGTATCTAGTGTCCGATTTAAAAATGCCGTGGGCGCACCGCTTCACCATCTTGCTTGGAGTCAATGTTTGTCGGACATGCTCACATAGTAACGGTTGCTATGATGTGTGATTGAACAATGGCCGTTTTGGGGGAGGGGCCGGTGAGAGGTCAATTGTAAATCATACAATGTCACAGAAAAAAAATACTTGTAACCGTAATACTGCTTTTTTTGGCCATACAGCAATACAACAGAGACCTTATTTATTTTGAAAGTTCAATATCGATACCAGCTTAACTACTACAATGTGCTGGTTGGCAAGGAGCTAACGTTGATGCTAATGCGTTGTGGGTAACATTATGAGGTTACAACATCGTTCAACAGGCTAATAAAGTTACTTTTAGTATGACTGTTTCGACCACAGTTAACATGACTGGGCTAACCCACGAATAACTTCACTAGTAACGTTAACGTTAGCTGTATAGATAGACAATTCATCTAATGCTAATTTAGCCAGCTAGCACACCCCGGTCTGTCTGCCTCACTCCCCCGGCGCAGAGAGACTCAGTCGGGATGACAACAGCCCCGGGACATATAGCTAGCTAGCTAGTTACCGTTAGCCCCCAGTCAGCTATCAGCCAGCTACTTTCGTTACAGCAACCCCCCGGCCAGAATTTATCTCCAGTGCCTGATGCTTACGATGCTAACGGCAGCTTAATTAAATGTCGGGAAACAGACCATATCAGACCCAGCACCGAGTCACAACAGTGGCCATCCCTAGCATTAGCTACATCTCCGTAGCGCTACCGGTGTATGTGCCGAAAATCTCCTCCCTGCCGAATTTCTGCCCCCTTCGCGTTTAGCTGTCTTTACGGTTAGCTATATTAACCAGACAAAAGGTGGGTTAAGCACTAAAACGAAAAATTAAGATTACTGAAAAGTGAAGGGGAGATAATTCCGGGCAGCTGGGAGATGTTCTTTTACTGTTAGCTTGCTGGCTCATGAGCTAACTGGTCAGCTACAAATAAAAATCTAATCAAGAAAAACGTAATTATGTTAAACTGCAGCTATTTTATTATAATAACATGAATAAACGTAATATGAATAAACTTCATTGGGTAAACTCGTCCGTGAACTGATGCATTCTAACCGACAGCAAAGGTGTTTAACACTAAAAACTCCCATAATTCCACGCAACTTCACAACGTCATCAAAAGTCCAGTTTTACCGTCCATTGTTTTGGTTGAGAGACCCCTAGCGGCAGAAAGTTACATATTGTACGTTTAACCAAGTACAATGTGCTCCATTCTCGAGCCAGATCTCATTGAAATTGCACTTAGCCCCATTCGATGAAAGGAACATTAACAGAAACAATTTCACACATGCACAAAATAATCCAGGAGATACAACATTAGCCCACACACCACATTGTGTCACACAAGCCGGGTGTGCTGCGATTAATTCTGACCTGGTTGCAAAGTTTGCATTAGTGGACATTGGTTCCATGATGGTTTTGTTTCGATAATTCTGTTACATCATGGAGCAACATAACCCCCCCCCGCCCCAATATAAATATAAAATGATTCACTGAATATAACGCAATTTCACAACAGTAACGTTACCGTCGTAATCCAAATCCATTTTTATGGGCTATCAAAATCATTTTTAAGACAATTCAAAGATTAAAATTATAATTATTGGATTATAGACTAGTTAAGGACCCACTGATGTCAGATCACTTCTAGAGACTTATTCATTTTTACCTTCCAGACTGGGGCTCCACTCCAAACGGCTAAATGGTTTCTCTACTGTGTGGGTTCTCATGTGTTTCTGTAAATGTCCACTCTCTCTAAAAGCTTTCATACAGACTGAGCAGCTAAATGGTTTTTCTCCTGTGTGGATCCTCACGTGTTTCTGTAAATTACCACTCCCTGTAAAAGCTTTCTTACAGACTGAACAGCTAAACGGTTTCTCTCCTGTGTGGGTTCTCATGTGTCTATGTAAATTTCCACTCGCTGTAAAAGCTTTCTTACAGACTGAGCAGCTAAATTGTTTCTCTCCCGTGTGGATTTTCATGTGCGTCTGTAGATGCCCACTCTGTTTAAAATATTTCTTGCAGACGGAGCAGCTATATGGTTTCTCTCCTGTGTGAGATCTCATGTGCCTCTTCAAATGTCCATTTATGCCAAATCTTTTCCCACATTTAGAGCAGCCAAAAGGTTTCTCACCAGTACATCTCAGATCAAAGACCGAGACTTTGCTATTCAGAGAGTTTAAACCAGACTGAGTTACTCTGGCCTTCTTCCAGTCATCAGTCTCAGGTTCTGCAGAGTACCCAGTCTTGTAGGTATCTGGTTGCAAATGTGCATCTGGATCCGAGTTCCTGGCTGGCTCTGGTCCTCCACTGTCCTCTCCATCAGCTACTGTTTTCATTTGTTCGGTTTGTCTTTGATGCGAGGACTGAGTTTTCTCTTCATCACCTTCACTCTTCACAGGGACCAGAGTGAATGGGAACTTGATGATATCGGCCTCCTCCAGCCCTTGAAGCTGCTCTCCCTCCTGGCTGGTCTGGAGTTCCTCCTGTTCTTCTTTAATGTGGGGGGGCTTTGTGTCCTCCCGGTCCAGACTGGAGCGCCACTCCTGCTGATGTTCTTCACCAACAATCACTTTCTGGACATCTGAAGGAAAAGCTGAAACACAAAAGAAACTGCTGTTATTGTTAATATTAACAATACTTTGCTAATTAGCTCAATTCAATCACTTTAGGACACCGGTTCCTAATGACATCATCTGCTTTACCTCTGGCCCCGAAGTGCATCATACAATACTGAGCACAACTCGCCTCCCTGCTGACTTTTTAGTGGAAAAAGCCAGTACCCTAGAGCTGCTACACTTCCACTCCAAAACGTTATGCCTCTACTCTGCTCTCCAAACACTCTGTAAAGCTGGGTCCGTCCTGTAAGGTAGGATAACTTTGCAGTACCAGATCAGAGAGGATGAGGCCGTGCTAGATTGCATGTAAGCGACGGCAAAAGCGTGTTTCTGCCTCCATACCTGCATTGGAGACGATACAAGTCAGTTTCATGATGCGACAACTACAGTGCCTTGCGAAAGTATTCGGCCCCCTTGAACTTTTCGACCTTTTGCCACATTTCAGGCCTCAAACATAAAGATATAAAACTGTAATTTTTTGTGAAGAATCAACAACAAGTGGGACACAATCATGAAGTGGAACGAAATTTATTGGATATTTCAAACCTTTTAAACAAATAAAAAACTGAAAATATTGGGCCCAAAATTATTCAGCCCCTTAAGTTAATACTTTGTAGCCGCCACCTTTTGCTGCGATTACAGCTGTAAAGTGGGTTGGGGTATGTCTCTATCAGTTTTGCACATCGAGACTGACATTTTTGCCCATTCCTCCTTGCAAAACAGCTCGAGCTCAGTGAGGTTGGATGGAGAGCGTTTGTGAACAGCAGTTTTCAGTTCTTTCCACAGATTCTCGATTGGATTCAGGTCTGGACTTTGACTTGGCCATTCTAACACCTGGATATGTTTATTTGTGAACCATTCCATTGTAGATTTTGCTTTATGTTTTGGATCATTGTCTTGTTGGAAGACAAATCTCCGTCCCAGTCTCAGGTCTTTTGCAGACTCCATCAGGTTTTCTTCCAGAATGGTCCTGTATTTGGCTCCACCCATCTTCCCATCAATTTTAACCATCTTCCCTGTCCCTGCTGAAGAAAAGCAGGCCCAAACCATGATGCTGCCACCACCATGTTTGACAGTGGAGATGGTGTGTTCAGGGTGATGAGCTGTGTTGCTTTTATGCCAAACATAACGTTTTGCATTGTTGCCAAAAAGTTCGATTTTGGTTTCATCTGACCACAGCACCTTCTTCCACATGTTTGGTGTGTCTCCCAGGTGGCTTTTGGCAAACTTTAAACGACACTTTTTATGGATATCTTTAAGAAATGGCTTTCTTCTTGCCACTCTTCCATAAAGGCCAGATTTGTGCAGTATACGACTGATTGTTGTCCTATGGACAGAGTCTCCCGCCTCAGCTGTAGATCTCTGCAGTTCATCCAGAGTGATCATGGGCCTCTTGGCTGCATCTCTGATCAGTCTTCTCAGTGTATGAGCTGAAAGTTTAGAGGGACGGCCGGGTCTTCGTAGATTTGTAGTGGTCTGATACTCCTTCCATTTCAATATTATCGCTTGCACAGTGCTCCTTGGGATGTTTAAAGCTTGCAAAATCTTTTTGTATCCAAATCCGGCTTTAAACTTCTCCACAACAGTATCTCGGACCTGCCTGGTGTGTTCCTTTTTCTTCATGATGCTCTCTGCGCTTTACACGGACCTCTGAGACTATCACAGAGCAGGTGCATTTATACGGAGACTTGATTACACACAGCTGGATTCTATTTATCATCATTAGTCATTTAGGTCAACATTGGATCATTCAGAGATCCTCACTGAACTTCTGGAGAGAGTTTGCTGCACTGAAAGTAAAGGGGCTGAATAATTCCTTGCACCCACTTTTTCAGTTTTTTATTTGTTAAAAAAGTTTGAAATAGCCAATGAATTTCGTTCCACTTCATAATTGGGACCCACTTGTTGTTGATTCTTCACAAAAAATTACAGTTTTATATCTTTATGTTTGAGGCCTGAAATGTGGCAAAAGGTCGAAACGTTCAAGGGGGCCGAATACTTTCGCAAGGCACTGTATATGTTAAGGCTTTGGTGGGTGTAGGGAAAGTAGGATTTGGGTTAAAATGAGCACTTAAGTGAAAAAAAAAGAGGACGTCTCTGATTTCACCATTTATTTCACCACAGAGAAAGCAATTCTTTTTTATCATACAACTTCAAAAAAGGTGATCAAAGACACAGCTTTTATATAATATAACCATCACCAGATATTCACCAAAACTTGATTAAAAAAAGCTAAATATGGAAAAGCTAAACTCAAAGCACTATACTGTAGATTTCTCAGGCCACCATTTTAAATAAGAACGTGTTTTTAATGACTTGCCTGTAAAAAAATAAAGGTGAAATAAAAACGTAAAAACGATTTCCTGCTATGAATATGGGTGAATAACTACGAGTTTTGAATTATACAGAAAACAAAATACAACAACTGGACAGTATTTTAACACTCTAGGCTGTGGTTTATGGGCACAGTCGTACAGCAGCCCACCGGGAAAACTCCTGTTACTCCCGATGGCCAGTCTGCCCTTGCCTCTCACTCTTTCACCATAGAGGGTCTGAGATTATTATTTACAAGGTTTACTTAATGGGAATGCTTTGATGCTTCACATATTGAGCTGTGCTATGCTTCAAACCAGTTTCTGTCCAGCTAGTTTACATGACTTATTGTTCAAAAAAACACTTTTTCTCATACTGCCGACTGCTGCTGCTCCTGTGTTCACCCTCTGTCTGAGACGCTCTGTAGGAGTGCCTGTAGCTCTCCTCCCCCCCTCCGACAAAGCCCAGTCTGCTCTGATTGGCCAGGGTTTCCGCATCTCCTGGAATCTCCGCTCTGTCAGCCTCAGCTGTCGTTTCACCTGTTGCAGCTGGAGCTAATGCAACAGAGTATGTAGCAGGACTTACCGTGTACTGTGAAAAATCACCAATAAAGGCTTCTAAACCAAATACTACACAACCGGACATGTCCCAGCAGTAATTTGACCCTGGAATTGGGGAGAAATGAACAACATTGGCCACATAGATTTCAGCTATCTGGCGTAAGCATGCAGCTACTTAATAGATAGCAGTAGGCTAACGTTAGATTGTTAATCGAATGTAGCAGCACTTTCTAATGTCAAAAGTTGCAGATAAAGGCTTCTGACCCAAATACTACCCAATCGGACATGTTTTAGCAGTAACACAACCCGAATTTGGGAAGAAATTTATAACATTGGCAGCCAAGAATTACAGGTTTCCCTGGCGTTAGCAGCACTTTCTACAGTCAAAAATCACAGGTTTTTAAACCAAATACTATAACTATACTATAACCGGAAATGTTTCACGAGTAATGTGACCCGAAATTGGGGAGAATTTAACAACATTGGCGCCAAGATTACATCTTTTACTGCAGTTAGCATTAGGAGTGGTATCACGGTTTTAGGGTCACGGTTTTCGGTTCTGTACGGTTATTGTGCACTACGACAGTAAGTGGTTAGTGCACATTAACAGTGTACTGACGAACCGTGCGGCACACACGCTCCAAAACGAGACTAGCGAACTGAGCGGTTCGGATGTTTTTTCATGAACCGCACCACCCCTAGTTAGCATACAGCTACATGCGACAATGTTAACACCCAACATCCATAAATAAAAAAATAAAAAAAAGAGTAGTTCCTGCCTGGAGCAGATGACCAATCCCATGTCCCATAAAAGGCAGGCTAAACCGCAATTTCCACTAACTGTGGAACGGCTCCGCTCCGTCTCGGCTCCATGCTCCGCCATCCTTCAATACCCACCAGGTCCCGGATTTGTTGCGGAACGGCTGCGGCCATGACTGACAGCTGAAGTCACGAGAACGATTGCTTTTTTACTTCTGCTTACAAGACTGCGGAGGAGTGGTAGAAGGAGAAGGAGCCAGTACTGGGTCCATCCACTGAACCAGCGCAGGCCTCAACAAGGAGATTTTTACCATCTTGTGGCTGAACTGCGTTTTGACAGTCAACGCCATCATCAGTACTTAAAGGATGAGTGCAGAGAAAATGGATGAGCTTCTCTCAATCATTGGCCCTGAACTCACCACACAAAACACCAACTGCAAGTCTGCCATAGAACCAAAGCAGAGACTGGCTGTTGGACTGAGGCGAGCTTAACATTACATACAGAATGAACACTGATCACAATAGGTTTGACCTTTTATTTTCAAAATTAAAGACATACAAAGTTAAAACAGATTTACAAAGATAAGATAATATAGACCTTATTAATCCCACACTGGGGAAATCCCTGTGCTACAGCAGCTCAAAAGAAAAAGAAACAGAATGTAAAAAAAGTTAAGAATAATCTTTAAAACAAATACAGAAATATGAATATAAAAACCACAGCAAAACAACTATTTACAGCACTAGGTGACAAGATTGAAAGTTTGTGTAGGGGGTGCTGCCCTACCCCCACTGTGTATCCTGATCAGAGGCCAGCTTCTGTGTGAATGGTCCTTTGGGGTTGGGTTAATGGCCTGAAAGTACCTGGCCTAAGCAAAGTTGCAGTGGGGGTGTAGAACATAGGGGGAGGGTGTGTATTAAAGCTGCTTACACACCAACCAGACGGCCAACCGTTGGCAGAAAAGGCAGATGGAATAATCAGTCTCCCTGAGTTGGTCAAACAAATGCCTCAGAACACACCGAAGAGACGTAATACGTCTCCATAACAGCAGGCAGCGCTAATCTGTATTGTTGCCCAAAAAATGAAAACCCGCATCTAATTGGACGAACGATTCACGTGTGTCTGTTTTCTCCGGAAATACCAATTTTGACCTGATGCCTCCTGTTGTGGTCAAGTCTATGGAGGAGTGGAACCAGGCTCATGGTGAAGTGGTAACTTTCATCAAGCTCAGATTCCGGTCTGGGAAGCGGCTCCTGTAAAATGGACAGAAGCCGTTCTTCCACGTCAGATGTCTGTGGTCTGTGGCTCCTCCTTGTGTCTGTCACAGCACGGCCTTCAGGCCCCCTCTCCCTTGGGCTCCTGGACCTGTGGGGCCTGTCTCTCACCCCAGATGTAGTGGGCCCTGATGGGGATAGTGATGGCGAAACAGTCTGTGGTCCCTGGCTGTCCTGTGGCACTGATGCACTCGAAGGACCTGGCTCATCAGATCCACACATTGACAGTGGCGTTGAAGAGCTTTCTTCTTCTGCCAACACACCACTCAAATTGCTTTTGGAACTACACAAAAAACAAAACACAAATTTTAGACCTTCTGAAACATTTATGACATACACACAATAATTATCACTATTTGAAAAGTGGATATTGAATTTAAAGAGGATATTGTCATCAATACTCATATCATTTCATACAGACCTTCTCGTTGTAGGTGGGGCACAATAAAGGATGTGATGTCTGTATACTTCCAATCCTTTTGTGATCCTCTTGCTGAACCGCTGGCAAACACTTTTTTCCTTTTCTTTACAAAACGGTCCCTCAGTGACCGCCATTTTGCCTCGCAAAGATCAACTGAAAAAAGACGAGAGACAGATTAAAATAAAAATCACACATTTAACTAATCTTTTTTTTGTTTATTCACTTCACAGATACTTGGCTTCTGGTGACTCATTGATCAGCCTTGCATTTAACTACCGCCTTGGCCACACAACAGTGATGAACTCTGTGCATATGGTGTGTGCTGTCATTGAAAAGGCCACGATGCAGACATTTTTTGCCCCGGCCGACTGCAGACGCTTCTGGGATAAATGGAACTTCCCAAATTGCCTGGGAGCACTTGATGGGAAACCCATTGTGATTCAAGCACCACCCCTGTCCGGTAGTCAGTACTTTTAATTACAAAAAGACTTTCTCCATCGTGCTTTTTTGCACTCGTGGATGCAGACTACCGGTTGAGGTGCATTCAGGTGGGGGGCTTTGGAAGAACCTCTGATGGTGGGGTGTATGTAGGTTCAGATTTGGAGAAGGAAATGGAGAACATTACTCTCTGCCTGGTGCCGCTCACCTCGGGGATGTCCCACTTGTCATGGTGGGTGACGCAGCATTCCCTAATGAGACCCTACCCAGGACAGAACCTCATCCACAGGAAGAGGATTTTCAACTACAGACTCTCGAGAGCAAGGATGGTAGTTGAAAAGGCCTTCGGCATTTTGGCGTCAGAGTATTTTATATCGCAGGATTAACCTGTACCCCAAAAATGTGGACACACTGGGGAGACACATGGCGCCAGTGAGAAACATGGGGGGAAACGGGGCATCAAGAGAAGCCTGTGTTGTTAAGCCTACTACACACAGAGCCGATAATCAGCCGTTGGACAGTCTGGCGAGGTCAGTGACGCGAGTCTGTTCGGTGTGTTCCGTGCAGTCGTCCGTTGGAGGAGCTGTCGGGCTTCATTTTTGGCCGACCTGACATGCTCAGTCGGAGACAAGGCAGTCGGGACTCACCCGGAAATGGCAAGTGGGATGACCGTGACTAAGCCTCTCAAAATCTGACGAAAATCTTTTAAACTGACCTTTGCTGAGCTGAAATGAAGAAAGATTCAGCAACTGCATGGCCTATTTCTCGCTTAAAATGTTTTCAGAAACACGTTTCGGTGAACTATTTTAGTACAATATGAGATCGGATTCTGAATGAGTCGCCATTAATGGCCGGTTGAAAAATCCAAAAACCGGAAGCAGCAGCCAGATCCACGTGACGCGTTGGCGCCGTTTGGTTGGTACGTAGCGGCCATTAGGGAGAGCTTTGCCACTTTGTTCACCTCCCCCGAGGGCAGTGTGAAAAGTGAATGGTGTGAAAAGACTTGACATTACTGTTGACTGAAACCCTGTATATTTGTACTGTGTGTTAGTGTTTTTTTTTTCTGGTGTGAAGTATTGTGCTGTAATAATGTGATTTGTATTGAAAATAAAAGGTTTGAAAAACCATTTGTTTGGCCACTTCTTGTCAGCCCCCTCATTTGCAAGTGTGAAAGTAACACCTAAATGGTCCTGTGGTCAGTACACCAACAGTGAGGCAGTCTCTACAGCACATCCCGCCACAATAGACTTAACTTAAAACAGTATTGTTGTAACACGGCAAAGATTTAACTGTTATTTTTGTCACTTGTTGTCAAACACAATATTAAATAAATGGTTAAATTATAGATATAGCTTAATAAATGTATAGCTTAACTCAAATTGAACTTACTTCAATACATAACAATACCTGTTAATAAAATTCTTCATGCAAACCAAACAACCCTACAATGGCTGCTTAATTCAAAGTTGTTAATGGGTTTTCAACATGTATAGCTAGAGAATTTCTCGTTACAAGTACATGAATAAACTATTTGCTTTCTATCTGTATTTCTTGGACAAAATTAGTGACTTACCATCCACGCCCATTACTCCCGCTACGGTTTTCCACACTATATCCTTTTGAAGGTTGTCCTTATAAAAAGGATGGGACGGGTCATAAATGATTTGGTGATTTCGTACTTCCAGAATCAGTATCTCCTCATCCATGGTGTCAACAGGGTGAACTGGTGGTGTCTGAAAACCTCTGACCTGTTGACTTCAGGCCTGCCTCCGCCCATTAAGACGTTTTCAAGGTGTGGCGCAGGGAAATATGATTCGCCATGAGCACGGTGTATTTTATTTTTGAAAATTAACCGGGTGTTTTATTTTGTTTTTGTGTGTTCGACTTCCTGTCCCGCACAATCGGCCCTGTGCTGAATTGCTGCGGAGCTCTCCGGCATCTGGCAAAAACAGAAGCTCTGCGTATCTGCTCCGGATGGCTGCGGACCGCCGGAGCTGGGACGGAGTCGGAACGCGGCCGTTCCGCAGTCAAGTGAAAATACATACATTGGCTTCAATGGAAACCTATTGACTCTGCCACCGTACCGCAGCCATTCCGCAGTTGGTGGAAATTGCGGCTAAGTGTTACGTAACACCTAGCCGAGAGTAGAAAAAATTTGTTGAAACCGGAGGGTTCAAAAAAGTTGGAAATCTGAATGTTTTAGCTCACAGGGATTTCTCAGAAATACGTTTACCTCATTATTTCAACGTTGCTACGTTTAACTAGCCTGGTTGACGCCAGACCCTTCTCAGTTGTAACTGAGAGTGGGTCTGGGAAAGGTTCATTGACAGTTCATTTCCAAAGGGGCGTCACCAACGGACGCCGCTCAAATGCCTCTGGGCGCCATTGGATAGTCCTTCAACCAATCAGACCAACGATCCGGGTGACGCTGCGCTTCGGTAGCCGTGTTGAATGTAAACAAAAAGCTGCTCGCCGTCGCTGCGCTATTGTCGTCGTGTAAAGCCCGCCTGCACGGTTGTGATTGGTGCCTCGATTTTGGGGACATTGGAAATGGGTTTGAATGGGCTCTTCGCCAGACTGACTTGCAGCGCAAATCTCAAATTTGCCGGAAGTTCATCAGGGTTTACCCAGGCTAATGTTTAACATCAACATCCGACATAACGCTATAGATATGACAGAAAATACAGAAAAGCATTAATATGTCACATTTAAATCATTTTTACCTTCCAGACCGGAGCTCGACTCCACACGACAAAATGGTTTCTCTCCTGTGTGGATTCTCATGTGTTTCTGTAAATGTCCACTTTCTCTAAAAGCTTTCTTACAGACTGAGCAGCTAAACGGCCTCTCTCCTGTGTGGATCCTCATGTGTTTCTGTAAATTCCCACTCACTGTAAAAGCTTTTCTACAGACTGAGCAGCTAAACGGTTTCTCTCCTGTGTGGATTCTCATGTGTTTCCGTAGATTTCCTCTCACTATAAAAGCTTTCTTACAGAGTGAGCAGCTAAATTGTTTCTCTCCCGTGTGGATTTTCATGTGCGTCTGTAAATGTTCACTTTGTTTAAAATATTTCTGGCAGACAGAGCAGCAAAATGGTTTCTCTCCTGTATGAGATCTCATGTGCCTCTTCAGATGTCCGTTGGTGCTGAATTGTTTCCCACATTTAGAGCAGCTAAATGGTTTGTCACCGGTACATCTCGGATCAGAGACTTTGTTATTCAGAGAGTTCAAACCTGACTGAGTTTCTCTGGTCTCCCTCCAATCATTACTGTCATCAGTCTCAGGTTCAGAACAGTCATCAGCAGCTGGTTGTAAATGTGTATCTGGATCCGAGTTCATGTCTGGTTCTGGTCCTCCACAGTCCTCTCCATCAGCTTCTGTTTTTATCTCTTCAGTTTGTCTTTGATGAAGCTGTGAGAACTCTGGTTTCTCTTCATCGTCTTCAGTCTTCACAAGGACAGGAGTTATTGGGAACTTGATATCAGCCTCCTCCAGCCCTTGAAGCTGCTCTTCATCCTGACTGATCCGGAGTTCCTCCTGTTCCTCTTTAATGTGTGGGGGCTTTGTGTCCTCCTGGTCCAGACTGGAGCTCCACTCCTGCTGATGTTCTTCACCAACAATCACTTTCTGGACATCTGAAGGTAAAGGTGAAACACAAACAAATAAGTCATTAATGTGAATCTTAACAATTCTTTGCCAATTAGCTAATTTCACCCTGGGGACTAGGGGTGTCAAAAAAAGAAGATTTTTCAATTCTGTTTCACTGTCATCTCTGACTCCGACAGTGGCCTTTGTGTCTCGAAAACTGCAACTGCAGGCTACAAGTAAGCCAACGTTACTCTGTCTTTTGCTGCATGCTAACTCTAGAGCTGTAACAATCCCAAATGTTACTGTACAATTAACGGTCCCAGAAATAATTGCGATTAACAATACATGTAACTGTCTTTCAGTCAAATTTACAAAATATTTATTTATGTATAACTTTTGAAAACCAATTAAAGTTGTGAATGAATGCCAGGATACATCTTTTGGTTATATATCACTGCCACGAGACCCACATAATGTAAAGGCTCTGACACACAAAAGGCAGTCGGACTGATCATTTGGCTCCCGGCTCCCGTCTCCCAGAGTCGGTCCAAAAACTTTCTCGGAACACACCGAGTGTACTTTATGCGCGTGCGCGAGACGTAATACATCTCCGTAACAGCAGGTGGCGCTAATCTGTATTGTTGCCCAAAAAATGAAAACCGGAAATGACGGAACATCTCTCTAGACCTCGCTTTCTTCAAAGAGTGTTGATAGTAGTCAAGAAGGATCCTTGTTGTCATTACTCGCTGAACGGAAGAAAAAACTATGGCTAGTAACAAGAAAATACTGGCGTCGTCAGCTCCGGTTTTTCTCGTGCACTGATTGGGTAGTCAAGGGCTAGCACTACACCAATCAGATTGGTCATTGAGTCCGACTGCCCACTGGCCGATTCAACAAGTCAAATCGGCCAAAATGAATGCCCACGGCTGCTCCGACTGACGACGGCACGGAACACACCGAACAGACTCGAGTCACCGACCTGGCCCGAACGTCTGACCGCCGATTGTCGGGTTGGTGTGTCAGCGCCTTAACACAAAAACATAGCCTATGATGTAAACAACGCTCCTTTGTTATATTATAAAAACATTTCATAACTGTATCCATCCTCGTCATTTTTGTTGTAATGAACTTGTTTAGGGTCAAGTGCCAACAACTAACTATTGAAACAAAAATAAAAATATACAGTCCGACCAATAATCACTGATATATTTGGCACAGATGGCAGATGTTTGGTAGCCTGACGTGGTCATACTCAGATTCTAGTCAGAATGTGAGTCTGAAACCGCTCCATTGGGCTGTGATTATGGTGCGTGTTCCAACCGAACCAGGAAAAAAAAATGCCTCTGCATTCATTGGATAGACCTCCAACCAATCAGAGCAACAGAACTCAACTCAACCGTCAACAGAACTCAACACTGTATATCGTCTCCATAGCAACCACTCTTTGCACAATGTATTCGTTCTAACTTCCGACTTTTAGACTTTTTTGAAGCTGGATATATCATTTGTTTCTTGTAAATATAAATGTGGATAACGTTAATGATAGTGACATGCTCGCTACAGTCGCATTTCTAGAGATGAATCGGCGAAAACACGTTTTATTTCTCTGATTCACGGCTTTGTTCTAGCGCCGGCGTTCCCTCTCTTCAGTCTCTCTCTATGTCTCTCCACCATATAACGCTCTCTCTCTATCTCTCTCCACCATATAACGCTCTCTCTCTCTTCAGTCTCTCTCTATCTCTCTCCACCATATAACGCTCTCTCTCTCTCTTCAGTCTCTCTCTATCTCGCTCCACCATATAATGCTACTGTGCTTTCGGGCAGTTGTTGAGGCTCCTCCGCTGAGGATTTTAAAATGAATGCGCTGTCGATATATTCTGTAACAGACGCGATGGTGGAATCTACACATCTCAACAAATCCAACCCAAGCGTTCTTTGGTGACGTGGTTGATTCTGTTACTGTTGATCATCTGTCCGACAATCTGATTGGTCCGAACAGATCCTGTTCGGGCAATAATTGCTTCTCAACGGAGTGACTCCAAACCGAACTTCCCGACCTGGAATGTTGTGGGCGGGGCTAAGTTCGGCTGGCATCCAGGCTAAGAACTGCTCACATGCTTATTTCACAAATAAGAGGAAAGTTTTATTTTGATTCAATGCTGGTTTGCAGTTTTACCGGGCTTTTTCAACGTAAAATAAAGCCACAACAGAGCGCCGCTTACTGCGCTCCATGGCTGCAACACAACAAGCACCTGGCCGATACGGAAACCAAACCTTGTTAAATTTGGAATCCATGATCAGATTTGAAACCAAATCCGCCAAACGATTCCAATAAAGAAACGATTCCACTGGAATCGTAATTTTTGAAACGATTCCAAGTAGGAATCGGTTCTCGATGCCCAACCCTAGTCATGACGTCGACTGAACAGGGGTTAACTGAAATGAATTAGTCTGCTGCTGGTTTCAAGCCAACGTTAGCTTAACGTTTTCAGTTCATGTTTTGTTTTCGTGCTGTTGGGCTGTGGTTTTTGACGGTGTCGTCTGAGGAGAGTAACAACAACGGTGGCTTTGCTCGTTGTGGTTTTCGGTGGCAATGAGGAGGGGTAACTGAAGTTGTTTAGTCTGCTGCTGGTTACATGCTAAAGCTCAACTTTTCCGAGGTCCTAACGTTCCTTTTTTCATGCTTTTGTGGAGCTGTGCTTTTTCGTAATGTAGCATCATCCGAGGAGGGTAACGGGCGGTGTCGGTAACGTTAGGTTGCAAAAATGATTACCTGCCATTGTTGCAACAAAACACTAGAGACGTTGAGGGGTTATGTGCTGCACTGTTGAGTTCAGAGGAATGAACCCCATTGTTTTATTCAAATGTGTTGTGCACTTACTACAAACGGACATTTTGTACTTTCCCAGGCTTTCAAAGCTCATTTCTAATTGTGCTCCCAATGGGCCTGAATCGTCCGTTAACACCTAAGGTTAGAGCCATTGGGCCTTGTTCACCAACCATTCTCACTAAGAAATGTGTTCTTAAACCCCACTTAGGCACTTTTTTTTTAACGAAGATTCTGACATTCCCTAATGTTTTCTCATCTTGGAATTGTTCTGAGCTAAGAAAAAAAATCTATGCACACTCGAGAGCACTCTTACGCACATTTGAGTGATGACAGTTTGCTCCAGATAATTGGTTACTGCATTTTATTTAATTCTACAGTCGTTTAAAATGATAGTATCATAGTATGCAAAGAAACACTAACATTGCAATTTACATCGGCCATTTATAGGGCCAAAATGGTCAATCTCAGATAACTCAGGGCCTGCATGCCCCCCTCCAGTGGTCAACACATGTCTGTTATGTTTGCCAATGGATTTTTTGGTCCCTGATTTTAAGTCAAACCATTATTTTTTTTATACATCTTTAATTGAGCGAAGTTGTCCAGAAACAGAGTTCACGGAATCCGTGATCTCCTTCCATGCCTCAGTTTTGTTGGTGGCTTTAAAGGGGGGATAGAATGCCAAAACGATTTTACCTTGTCATAGTTGAAAAATGACAGTTTGGAGGATAAATAGGACATACATCAGGGCTCCAGACTAACTTTTTTCACTAGGAGCACAGTGACCCCCAACTGAAAATTTTAGGGGCGCAACCAGAAAATTTAGGGGCACACACCGTAAATCAACATGCTAACTAAATATTCACATTTCTACTAATTTCCTCTGTATTACTAATAAATACTTTGATAATAGATGCAGAAATTACAATGTGCTGTTTCAAATTCAGTGTCACTTTTGAAGATGCAACATAGAAGGTAAACTGACAGCCCCATCGCTGTCATGACAGTGAGAAAAAAAAAATTGAATTACCGTAAAACTTCAAATAATAGCCGAGTCCCAAATAGACGCCTGTCTCTTTTAAACGCCTGGTGTGACAACAGATTTGGGTAAATAAAGGCCGGTCTCAAATAAAGGCCTGGTCTGTTTTTTTTTCTTTTTTCGTGTCGGGTTGTATTTGATCTTTTAAAACCCGTCAGATCGTTTGTTCTATGTTTTGATTTGATTTCACGTGACAGACGCAACCGTTCATAAACGACTCATCACTATGGCAACATAACAAACAGGTTAACGAACTTTCTTTTAGTCTTCAGTTTTTCTTAATTCTCTCAATACCACCATGGAGACAAGAAAAAAGTATGATTTGACATTTAAGCTGACAGTTGTCAAATTTGCCGAACAAAACTCGGGAGAAGCAGCGGCAAGACATTTCTCGATTGATCTAAAAGAGTGCGAGAATGGCGTAAACATAAAGCAGAACTGCAACGTCTGTCCGAGGAAGACGACAAAAGGGCCAGACTGCGAGGTGGAGGGAGGAAGGTCAGTGAAGAGCTGGAGGTGAGCGTGTGTGAGTGGATCCACAGCATGCGGGCAAAGCATCTCAGAGTCTCACGTAAAAAAAATCAGAAATACGAATAATCCGAATAAAAAAAAATGTATGTAATGTGGTAACCTCCTATTGTCAATTAAAGGCCTGTCTCTTATAGACGCCTGTCTCAAATACAAGCCGGTGCATTTCGGCGATTTGGGTAAATAGAAGCCCGGGCTATTATTTGAAGTTTTACGGTAATTGCTCTTTAATGTTTCATGTAAAGCACTTTGAACTGCCTTGTTGCTGAAAGGTGCTGTAGAAATAAAGTTGCCTTGCCTTACAACCTCAGCCTGTCAGTCAGTCACCAGGGCATAGAAACCACTGTTGTGCCTGCTCGTCTCCGAGGAAGTGTAACATCAACAGCACCGCGACCGCTTTCGGCTCGCCATTAATATCATATCGCAGCAAACGCTGTCTGCGTGAAGTTATGAAAAACTGTAACCACACTTGAAACCACTTCATCTGCATTTCCGTGACTCACTGTGACTTCAACAAAACTGCAGAGCCAACGTAGTTCGCATCGTCTGCAGCTCTGCGTGTGTGAGTGTTTGTGTCAGAGCTGCTCTCTGTCAATTTTCAGAGAGGACAGATTAGCTTGCGCTTACGCGCTCTCAGGTACCAAAATTTCAACATTTAACGTGTAAAAAAAAAAAAAAAAGGGGGGGCAAATTTACTGGTCGCACACTCAAATTTTGGTCCATTTGGTCGCAGTCTGGAGCCCTGTACATAGAACCTCTAAATCCCATTGACACCTCTTTCCTCTGCAAATCTCACAATTTGAAACTGCCTCTGAAAACTCCTCATTTGGCTCTAGTCTTTGTCACGCCCCAACATTTACATAGACATTTAAAATCTAATTTTTTTCCCCTCACACTAATGACACATGTACGTTTGTAGGAAGGCATTCGGAAATGTCACCAGATGAGCGCATCAGTGCACACGGGGCAACAAGCGCACGTTAACACAGGCGTGCGCCTACATAATAAGCTTTTTTAAATTTCAAATGTTCAATGCCATATCGCGCAGATCTGACCGAGCCCGACCCGAACATCATTTCTAGATATCTGTCCGAACCTGGCCCGGCCCGTCGGGTACCTCCGGGCTCTGTTCGGGTATCCATCCTTTAATCCACACTTCCTGCTGCTTCCCTTTAACTGATGCTGGCAAGCCTGATTTTATTTTTATGTTTTAAATTCTGTTTCTTTGCCGTTTGTCCCTTATAGGTCAATCCTGCTATTCTGCAAAACGCTACATGCTGAGTGCGGATCGAAACACCGTGCATGATGTCTCCTTCGTTGCTGAGCCGGCATCAGAGCTGGCATCAACCTTGTGTTTTTTGCAGAGGTGTGTCTTTTGATTGGCTTTATCCATTCTGTTATCTTTTTTTTTTTTTTTTTTTTTAAACCAAAACAAGTCTAAAGTAACTGCTGCGGTGTCCTAGGGGGTGGGGAACGTATCATTTTACCTTTTATAACTTCAAAATGATTTTAAAGTAGCTTAAAAAAAAAAAAAAAAAAAAAAAAGACTGATCAAAGTTAATTAAAGTGCTCATATTATGCTAATTTTCAGGTTCATAATTGTATTTAAAGGTTATATCAGAATAGGTTTACATGGTTTAATTTTCAAAAAACACCATATTTTTGTTGTACTGCACACTGCTGCAGCTCCTCTTTTCACCCTGTGTGTTGAGCTCTCTGTTTTAGCTACAGAGTGAGACATCTCACTAGGCCTGTCGCGATAGTCAATAAATCGAGTTATCGCATGATAAAAAAAAATTAGCTCGATAATTTTTCCGGCCGCGATAATTTCCATTTGCATGCTTGTTTGTTTTCCTCGTCTCTCTCTACCAAAGAGACTGGAGGACCACTCTCGGTTCCTTAGCGTAACGAGTCAACCCTCTTGTCAGTCGCATGGTCTTTGTGGGGGCGGGACTCCAGGCGGAGAGAGAGACAGAGACAGACAAACGCTAGTTGAGAGTTGGAGCAGGGTTTCCCGCAGCACTTTGCAGTTAAGGCGCCGTCAAAAAGAAAGTATATGAGCGATATCACCCGTGTTACTCGGCGTCCCGTTTTCTCCCTTTCATTCCAAACCACACAGCTGACAACCTGCAGGTGGAGGCG
>NC_053135.1:17203388-17245888 GCF_010015445.1 Perca fluviatilis | reverse complement strand
CCAAGAGGGGTTTCCCCTCACCCCAGCCGCCGCTACTTGCTCTTGAGGGAATTACTGGAACTGTTGGGGCTTTGTAAATTATAGAGTGTGGTCTAGACCTACTCTATCTGTAAAGTGTCTCGAGATAACTTATGTTATGATTTGATACTATAAATAAAATTGAATTGAAAATTGAATTGAATATACACATATATATACATATACATATACATACACACACATATATATATATACACACACACATATATATATATACATATACACACACATATATATATATATATACACACACACACACATATATATATATATACATACACACACACATATACATACACATATATATACACATATACATACACATATACACATATATATACACATATACATATACACATATACACATATACATATATACACATATACATATATACATATATATATATACACATATATATATACACATATACATATATGCATATATGCCTGCACCTGCATATATATATATATATATATATATATATACCATATATACATACTATATACATATATATACATATATATATATATATATATATACTATATTTATGTCCATATCCATATATACTATATCCATATATTTACTCCTTGCTGTGCTTTCCCTCTCCCTGCTCTCTATATCCATCTCTCTCCACTATATATATATATACCCCATACATATATATACATATATACATATATTATATATTTATACCATATATATATATATATATATATTCCATCCTATATCTATTCCATATACTGTATCCCTCTATCCTCTCATCCAGGTCTATCCATCTCTTGCCTTCCTCTCTATATCTCTCTCTGTCTCTCCTCCATATATATATATACACTCTCTCTCACTCTTTCCCTCGTCCTTCCTTCCACTACATACCTCCTCTCTCTTCTCTCTCTCTCTCTCTCTTCTCTCTTTATATTCTCTCTCTCTATTATTATTTGTCTTTCTCTCTCTCTTACTCTTTCTCTCTCCTTCTATATATATATATATATATATATCTCTTGTGTCTCTCTACTCTCGCCATATTTATATATGTGCCTCTTCCTCTATATATATTTTTCCTATATATTCCATTCTGTCTATGTCTGTGTGTCTGTGTGTGTGTGTGTGTGTTGTGTGTGTGTGTTGTGTGTGTGTCTGTCTCTGTGTGCCTGTGTGTGTGTGTGTTGTCTCTGTCTCTTGTGCCTTGTCTGTGTGTGTGTGTGTGTGTGTGTGTGTGTGTCTGTCTCTCTGTGTGTGTGTGTGTCTCTCTCTCTTTCTCTCTCTACTTGTCTTGTGTGTGTGTGTGTGTGTGTGTGTGTGTGTGTGCATGTGTGTGTGTGTGTGTGACGTATGTGTTTCACTCATATATATACATATATATATACTCTCTCTCTCTCTCTACTATATACTCTATCATATCTCCTCTCTCTCTTTCCTCTATATACATATATATATACATCTATATCCTCCACTATATCTACTATATATATATACATATATACACATATACATATATATATATATATACACATTCTCACTATATATATATATATATATATATATATACACATATATATATATACACATACATCCAACACTAGCCATACATTACATACATACATACATACACACACACACACACACACACACACACACACACACACACACACACACACACACACACACACACACACACACACACACACACACACATATATATACATATATACACACACACACACACACACACACACACACACACACACACACACACACACACACACACACACACACACACACACACACACACACACACACACACACACACACACACACACACACACACACACACACACACACACACACACACACAATATTCCATAACAGAATGTAACCAAATGACAACATTTCAAGGCAGAACTATGCAGAAAAGACTAGCTTACAGGGTGGGATAGATTAGTCTTTGCAACGCATTTCTTGGCCCCTCTTTCGTTCATGGTATTGAACTTGCGCCTACACAACTTTACGGCACTCTTTGCATAGGACCAGTTTTTGTTTTGCGTCACTTCCATTGAACCCCAAAATGTTTCCACGGGATGGATGACGATCCAATTCTCGGGACAAGCCCTCGGCCTCTGCTACGTTAGAATTTTTTTTTGTTTCCTTTGTTAAAGGGGTGATAGAATGATTATATAGGGTATTTTAACTGTTCCTTAAGGTCTCCTAATAGGGTATGTAACATTGGTTGGGCTGAAAATTACCCGAATGCTATTTTATTAGGCCCTTAACTACCCTGTGAATATGGCTCTATTTGGAACAAGAGCTTTTCTTCCAAATATGGTATGCTCATTAATATTCCGAATGAGCTACGTGCTGATTGGTTTGAGCAAACTACATAGAAACACATGGGAGAGACTCATATTTCAGACACTGCAAAGTTATACATTGTTTATCGGGCTTTTCGATTACAAATTTCACTTCTGAAACTTTTTTATGCGAGAAATCAACTATGTAAAGCTCAAATATGGGCCGCTTTACGAAAATGGATGGCTAATTGCAACTTTTGTCCGACTGTGTGTCGGAGTTCAGCGCCGGTGCTGCCTGTGTTGCTCGCGCCCTTCGCCCGCCGCCTGCCTTCACAGACCCTGGCCTGCTATGAGGTACTTGGAGCTGGCAGCCCACTGCACTCCATACCCGTGCAAAGTCACCATCTCTTGGGCTAATGAAAACCAAATGCCCCTGCCCTGACAGAGCTCCAGGGCTTGCAACTCCCCTCTTCCTGATAGCTAAATGCCCGGTGTATGTGAGTGAGATGCGCGGTCAGCGAGCTTGTTACGCCAGCAATCTCTTACCACCGGTTTCATTTAATCTTTTAATGTGTGTAATTATAATGTGTTGAGTTATTTAAACAAACGATTGGGGAAATAAACGCCGCTTGTCCGCGAGTCCCATTGATAGAGCCTGCGGCTGGATGTAGATTTGTAGCTACAAATCACGGATAGTTAGCTTCATTTTCGGCGTCATTCCAAGTATATTTACAGTTTGAATTTCGTCATGCCACGTATACAACATCTAGCTACATGTCTTATTAAGTTAACAACGGTGTCCGATTTCAAATTAATGAATATTTGTGAAGAGTAGGGCTTCCGTTAGCTGCAACTGTCCCTTCAATCCTAGATACCTGTGTGGCTACAAATCACGGATAGCTAGCTTTATTTTTGGTCGTAATTCGAGTATATTTACAGTTTGAATTTCGTCACGCCACGTATACAACATCTAACTAAAGGTCTTATAAAGTTAACAACGGTGTCCGATTTTAAATTAATGCATATTTGTGAAGAGTAGGGCTTCCGTTAGCTGCAACTGTCCCTTCAATCCTAGATACCTGTGTGGCTACAAATCACGGATAGCTAGCTTTATTTTTGGTCGTAATTCGAGTATATTTACAGTTTGAATTTCGTCACGCCACGTATACAACATCTAACTAAATGTCTTATAAAGTTAACAACGGTGTCCGATTTCAAATTAATGAATATTTGTGAAGAGTAGGGCTTCCGTTAGCTGCAACTGTCCCTTCAATCCTAGCTACCTGTGTAGCTAGCTACAAATCACAGTTAGCTTCATTTTTGGTCGTAATTCGAGTATATTTACAGTTTGAATTTCGTCACGCCACGTATACAACATATAGTTAAATGTCTTATAAAGTTAACAACGGTGTCCGATTTCAAATTAATGAATATTTGTGAAGAGTAGGGCTTCCGTTAGCTGCAACTGTCCCTTCAATCCTAGCTACCTGTGTAGCTAGCTACAAATCACAGTTAGCTTCATTGTTGGTCGTAATTAGAGTATATTTACAGTTTGAATTTCGTCACGCCACGTATACGACATCTAGCTAAATATCTCATAAAGCTAACAACTGTGTCTGATTTCAAGTTAATGAATATTTGTGAATTTCAGAGGAATTCTAAAAGTAGGCTAGCTAGCTCTCATTGATAGAGCTACATCCAGCAGCAGGCTCTATCAATGAGACTTGCGGACAAGGGGCGTTTATTTCCCCAATCGTTTGTTTAAATAACTCACATTATAATTGCACACATTAAAAGATTAACTGAAACCTGTGGTAAGAGATTGCTGGCGTAACAAACTCGCTGACCGCGCTCTCACTCACATACACCGGGCATTTAGCTAGCAGGAAGAGGGGAGTTGCAGGCCCTGGAGCTCTGTCAGGGCAGTGGCATTTGGTTTTCATTAGCCCAAGAGATGGTGACTTTGTGCGGGTATGGAGTGCTGTGGGCTGCCAGTCGTGACGCAGCTCCAAGTACCTCACAGCAGGCCGGGGTCTGTGAAGGAAGGCAGGCCGGGCGGCGAGGCAGCTACACAGGCAGCACCGGCGCTGAACTCCGACACACAGTCGGACAAAATTTGCAATTAGCCATCCATTTTCGTAAAGCGGCCCATATTTGACATTGACATAGTTGATTTCTCGCATAAAAAAGTTTCAGAAGTGAATTTTGTAATGGAATAGCAGAGATCTGCGTGACCTAGCTAGATTCAGAAGACTACCTGATCTCAGGTCAGTTGTGTAGCCTATGTAAATGTTGGGGCGTGATCGTTCTCTTAATACACCCATGGGCTGACAAAGGTTCCGGTTTTTGGGAGGTTGACGTCAACTTCCAGCTTTGTTGAGATTCGCCCGTTTTCAGCGGCAGTTTCAAAATATGAGATTTTCATAGTAAAGGGGTGTCAGTGGGACTTTGAGCTTCTATGTATGTCCTATTTACCCACCGAACTGTCGTTATTCAACTATTTAAGGGTAAAATCGGTTTTGCATTCTATCACCCCTTTAAAGATTAGTTTATAGCTGTATGTTGTGGAATTTTCTTGACGTTACTCGGTCCTCTGTGACTTTCTACATCTAGAAATGAAGCTGCGCGGTGCAGGGAACAACTGATTGGCTCATTGAGGCATATGATCAGACAGTGGTTTACGGAGCGCTAGATTGGCTTTGCAAAAAAAATAAAAATAATCTTGTTCTATAAACAGAATGACGCATTTTAAATATCGCTTGACCACGCAAATTTGATCGTGAGCTTCTGAATTTGACCGTGGGACGTGAGCTTCTGAAATGATCGAATCAGAGTCATACCAGGACTGTATGCATCTTTAATTGAATAAGTTCATTGAATTAATGGGAAAATGAATTGCAGTAATGTTCTCGGTCATTATTACTGTAAAACGCTAGGGTGTCACAAGAAACGAGAACGAGATTTTAACATTATTTGAAAGAAAACTTAAAAAAGGTCCTGTGTCATGAAAATGTCACTTTATGAGTTTTTTTTAACATTAATATGCATTCCCCCAGCCTGCCTATGGTCCCCCAGTGGCTAGAAATGGCGATAAGTGTAAACCGAGCCCTGGGTATGCTGCTCTGCCTTTGAGAAAATGAAAGCTCAGATTCGATTCAGTGGCTGTAATTCTGCACCAAGACTGAATTTTGGGTACAGTATTAGGGGACCACTGAGGTCTATATAAAAGACTTCAGATACAGTATTATAGGACCACTAAGGTCTATATAAAAGAGACTTCAGATACAGTATTAGGGGACCACTGAGGTCTATATAAAAGAGACTTCAGATACAGTATTAGGGGACTACTAAGGCCTATATAAAAGAGGCTTCAGATACAGTATTAGGGGACCACTAAGGTCTATATAAAAGAGACTTCAGATACAGTATTAGAGGACCACTAAGGTCTATATAAAAGAGACTTCAGATACAGTATTAGTGGACCACTAAGGTCAATATAAAAGAGACTTCAGATACAGTATTAGGGTACCACTAAGGCCTATATAAAAGAGGCTTCAGATACAGTATTAGGGGACCACTAAGGTCTATATAAAAGAGACTTCAGATACAGTATTAGGGGACCACTAAGGTCTATATAAAAGCATCCAAAGAGCACCATGTCATTGGACCTTTAAATGATGAAATATATCTGGAGTCACAAAATGAAAAATGAGCACTTTGAAAGGTTTTGCCACAAACTCAAATGGCTTCTTTTCTGTATAACTAACCTCTTTAGACCTAATAACTGCGGCGCGCCTCTTTCCTCCCAAACCCGGGCTCTCCAACCTATTATTGAAAAAACTATTAATTTCCTACACTGCGCTCTAAAAAAATTTTCTTTTATTTGTATCATATCCTTTTTTTCCCTGTTTTATTTTCATGTCAATAAAGTTGCCTTGCCCTACAACCTCAGCCTGTCAGTCTGTCACCAGGACAAATGACTGCTTCTGCCTTGTGCCTGTCAGTCAGTCAGTCACCAGGGCAATAGAGAACGCCTGTCTGTCACGGAAGTTTGACATTAACTGCGCGTCAATCTCGCTATTGTGTTATATTGCAGCAAACGCCGTCTGCACGAAGTTTTGAAAAGTGTGACCACACTTGTGTCCGCTTTGCCGGCACTGCCGTGTCACACTTTGACTTTAACACCTTCAGGGGTGGCGTAACTTTCCCTCCTCCGTCTGCGCCGCACCTCTGCGTGGTCGGCGCTGAGCCCCGCTCTCTGGGAAACGCGCAGGGAGGACAGAGAAGCTTGCGCCTACGCGCTCTCGGTCACCGACGGAATTCTGCACTTCTGTGAAGTAGCGTTCAGTTTGTATGCTCCACATATCTGGAACAACCTCCCAGAAAACTGCAGGTCCGCAGCAACTCTCAGTCCATTTAAATGTATGGGTGAAGACTGTTGTTCGATGCTGCCCTTCTTTGAATTAGTTGGCCATTTCTTACACCAACTTTAATTCTTGTATTTCATCTGTATGTGTATTAAGTTCTAGCGGCGTAACTGCTCTTTAACCCTCCTGTTGTCCTCGGGTCAAAGTTTCTATATCAGAATTTTGGGTTTCTTTCAACCAACTTTAAAAATAAATAAATAAATAACCTGGATAGTTCCATGCAATGCTCTTCACAGGTAAAAAATAAATAAAAATAAAATATAAAAAGATCAGTTCACTACTTTCATTGAATTTGAAATTACATTTCAAAAATGTCGGAAAGAGCTTCAAAAACGAGGGGGGGGGATACAAAAATGTCAAAATAGCGCATAAAAAAACCGTGACAAAAACATCAGAAAAAGTGACAAAAGTACTTGGATAAAAGTGACAAATGTCAAAATTAAATCGCATAAATTGAGCTCCACTGTTATAGTTCGGTAAATGTGTTCATTGTGATAATGTTATGTAGTATATGATGTGCATGTCTCAAATGTTATATTAGAGGCCAGTTTTGTTTTGTTTCTTTTGTTTAAGCTTAAATGAAAAAGTTCGCCACTTTGTGCTAGCTTGCTAGTCTGCTTAGCCTAGCTCGATAACCTGACTTTTATGATAGAACCGTGGCAACAGTAAACTGATAATTTCGGTTTTCATTTTAGCTAACTGGAGCTCTTTATGGTGACGAATGTGATTGTGAGACACTATTCTGCTGTTTACCAGAATAAACGGCTGTGATAGCCCACGAAGAGTGACGGATTCGTCTGTAACGCAACACAACGCAAGAGAGAGTGTACACATCCGTTACATTGTAATTTCCCATTTTTGGGATCAATATCTATCTATCTATCTATCTATCTATCTATCTATCTATCTATCTATCTATCTAGACCCTGAAGACAACAAAAGGGTTAACGTTTTTATATAACGCAGTGTTTCTTCTATGTCGATTTGACAGTGGCGGCCCCCCACGGCAACATTTCTGCCCCCCACTGTATCAGAAATAGAGCTGCATTGTTAGAGTGCATGTCGGAGAATAGCGTGGACACGAGCTTCACTCGGCAGAAAAAAGGAGAAAGGAAAAAGAGACGCTGTCCAGATGATAACTAGCCAGTTGAGATGGTGTGTGTACGTCCCTGAGAACTTTAATTTGTACAACTTATGTTGTCAGTTCATTTAATCCTGGTCTTGCAAATTTAAATTAAGTTAACTAGTGACTTTCGTTGTTTGTATTCTTCACCTGCTAGCTAAATTGCACGTGGCTGTTGACTTGTATTTGAGGTGCATTATTTACATGCTGAAGTAGCTACACTGCATTAAGATAATGTAATTAATAGTGGGTTTATTGTTATTTGCAAAGTTGGCCTATATAGTAACTCCAAAAATACAGTTCAATCACAACTGAAAATATGCCTCATATATAAATGTGTTTGTGTTGCAGCAACGTGTCCGATTTGTTTCATAGGGGGGGTTCGGACCTTTCCCCACTGCTAAAAAAAAATCCTAAAGGAAACACTATAACGCACTTTGAATTACCTTGTTGAAATGTGCTGTACAAATAAAGCTGCCCTGCCTTGCCCATGTGCCCCCCCAAGGGGCCAGTTCATAAAACAATGTAATTTATCAATACACAGTAAAGAAGAATATAAAACATTGTAAACGTCTCCCACCTCTCCGCTGGCCAGCTGACAGTTTCCTCTCAGAGTCCATGTTGAAGTGTCTCTCATCAACTTCTCCCCAAGCTGCATTTGAGGAAAAACACGGAGCTCACAACATATCTGATAACACACGTTAGCAGGAGCTAGCTGCGGCTAACGTTAGCTTAGCGCGCGGACTCCCTGCAACAACAGCAGTAAACGCGTTTCCGGTCGGAGAAAGAAAACAGACCTGCTCTTTGGAGCTCCGTTTCACCACGTCCAGGAGTTGGTGACGTTTCTCTCTTTAGGGCACCAAACACCGGCGTCTTTTACTCCGCCGTCCTCATCACGCAGTGAAATACACAACAATGGGACAGAGGTCGCAGCATCTTCCGGGACCCGGAAACACAAACACAACTTCCGCTACACTCCTCTGCCCTTCAGAATAAAAGAAAAGCGTTTCTACCCTTGGTCTTTTAATAAGACGAGATAATACCAGTGCAGTGGTTGAATGTAACTACGTACCTTTACGAATGTGCTGTACTTGATTATAATTCAGAGGTATTTCCATGTTATCATACTTTATACTTAGTACTCCACTGCATCTCAGAGTGAAGTAGGCCTATTGTACTTTTGTAGTATATTTAAAGTGTACTATTATTGTCTTTGGCAGGTGTTATATGTGGGAGAATGTTGTCCAGCAGATGTGTACATGATCAACATCTCTTCCATTGTAACACAAATTGTCCCCATCAGCAGCATGGACATCATCATTATCATCACTCTCATCATCACCATCAGTATAGAATATCTATAACGTAAGTATATTATTTATTTTTGTGTTTGTCAAGCAATTCTGTTATGTTTACATTCTTGTCTTTATAGGCATAGTAAGTATAAGCTATTGCACTGTTCACTTTTGCACTATACCACCATTGCACACACTCTACCATAGCACCATATCATGGTCATTGCATCACATGGTCAGTCCATACCAGACCTTTGTAAGTACTACACAAATTGTTAACTCTTTACATTTTTGTGAGTGATTGTTATGTATGTGAGATATATGTGTTTGTTGTGTTATGGTTGTCTAAGCTACTGGGTGCCTAAAATTTCCCTACGGATGAATAAAGTATCTATCTATCTATCTATCTATCTATCTATCTATCTATCTATCTATCTATCTATCTATCTATCTATCTATCTATCATCACCAACATCATCACCGTCCACACAAACACCATCATATCGCTAACTAAACTCTACACTTTGCCAAGTGAATTGAGGGGTTACTACCTCCTCTCTCCGGACCGAGTTTACTTGGGGGTGTGGGGTGGATGCTGATGTCTCTGAAGCCCTGAGAGGGGATGAGGTGGTCCGCAGTGGCCAGAAGAAAAGTTTGAGAGTCACTGACAGGTCTGAAGTCTGGTTGGAGAGGGGGGTAGAATCAAATCTATTGAAAAAAAAGAAAAGGAAATTAATAATTTGCCCTGTCACCAAAGCCCCTCCCACTGTCTTTGTTTTGACCAGAGATGAGGCTCGTTCAAGATGAAGTGCGCCTCGCCTGTAAAGTAGACGAGAGCAGGCGGCAGCAGCAGGGGGCGGTGACAAAAGTCCGCTCTCAAATCGGACAGTTTTCCAGCTGATTCCAGCAGCTGACAGCAGCCTTCAGGCTCAACAGGAAGTGACACAAACACTGTGGTCCGAATTCAGATTTAATAAAATGTTATCAGACCCATATATCAGCTCCTACACAGTCTCCAGTTGATTTTATTATGACAGAGTAGCTGTCAGAATGCTCTACATGCGATCTGTTGCTGATTTTAATTAACAACAGACTGTAGATGATCCGTAACCTGAACAGATTTAGTCTCTCTGACTTCTAAACGTAACTATCAGCCACACAACAGGTGTTCTGTACAGAATAAGCCTTTAAATCAGACAAATAGCAGTTAAAATCCCTCCGATTCAAAATCAATGAAAAGTTTATATAAAACGTCATCATGTTGAGTCGATTCTGAACCAATCAGCTGTTCGATCAGCTGAGAGACCGGCGTTTCCCAGCATGCCCTGGGTCCGCCTGCGTCCGCCTGGCTCTTGCAGTTGGTGAAAAGCAACTGCGCTACCTGCGTCTCAGAACTGCGGCCGCCTTGGTCTCGTGAGATTATCGTTGCCCACGTGTGCATGACGTCAGAGCAAGTCGGGATCAAGTCGGACACAAATCTAACCGGCATGCAACGGGCGGCGATCGCCGGTGATCGATTCTGCGCAGATCTGCGCAGATCTGGCTCATCTTGAACGAGCCTATGGTTTTCAGTCCCCTCCAGACCTCCCTTGTGTTGTTTTGCTGAAGGCGTACCTCCAACTTTTTCCTGTAACTGTCCTTTCCTTTCCTTATCTAACACCTGTGCTGTTTTTGAACCCTCCTCAGCTCTTCTTTGTCCCCAGACAAAAAAAAAAAATATTTTCTTTTCATTCAGCAGGGCTTTAAGCGCCGGAGCCACCCAAAATCTGTTGTTGGAGAACCACCGAACCTTCTTTTTAGGCATGGTGTTCTCCACACAGAAATGAATATAGTACGTGACACGGTCAGTGAGAAAATTAGGGATTTTTTCTTAAAGCTACATGATTTAATTGTAAGATATAGTTGTTTTTCGTGAGTTTTCGCTCTTTACTTTTTATATAACATGAAGTATGCTAATACCTGATGTTACACACACTCCGGTACAGTGGGTGGCGGTATGTATCTATTGGTTTGCGATCCGCCATTAGCTAAATCAGAGAAGAAGAGGAAGCCCGTTCAGATTTTACCGAGCTAGCTAAACACCGGAGCAGTCAGCGGAGAGAAGCCGTTAGTTGGCAGAAAAAACCCGAGCAGTTAGTTTGTTCAACAGAGATGGACCGACACCGGAAACGGCTCGAGGAGGTTTTAAAACCGAAAACGAAGCCGCGAGGAGAAGGTTTGTGGTCTTTCTACTGCTGTGCTAACGACGCTAAGCTAACGTTAGCTAAACAGTTCACAGCCGGAGCTAGCTATCTCCTTAAGCTAACGTGTCTCATCTCCAATAGGATTTAATTGCGAGTCTTGAACGTGTATTGTGTTATCTGTCAGTGTGTGCAGCTTGGTTACCGATAGAAGCAATACAAGGAGCAGCTGTGAATGGTTTCCAGTTGTAACGCGAGGGGTGTAGCTGGAGAGCTAGCTCCAGCTAACGTTAGCAGTTAGCTGGAGCTCCGAGAGAGACGGTTAGCTCCAAGAGTCCACAGACTGAACGGAGCTCCCACCCTGATACTTTACAACATCGACCGTACAATGCCAGGTCTCCGCGGCGCGTTATTTACTCCACATACATGAGCAGTAGAACATGTAGTTAGCACGACCTGCACCAACTCGCTAGTCAAGTCTCTCTTGACGTGTGTGGGTCCGAGGAGAGAAGCCTGCAGCGGCACGTCTTCACACTAGTTCACCACAGGGCTCGACATTCACTTTTTGAGGCACTTGTCCTTTGGGCAAGTACATTTACGTTTCACTTGTCCATGCACAAAAGTCACTTGTCTGGTAAAGATTTATCATTTTTAAAATATTATTTTTATTTTTTATTTTGTGTTTTGCTATTGCAGAATTCGAAAAAAACGTTGAAAGCATCCAAACTCTCTCAACATTAATACAATTCAGTTGAATCAGTAGAAACAAACGGGTCCCAAGAATAAATTTCCCCTTAAACAAGACAAAAAGGATCTCCAGACTCCATAATACAAAGTTATACATTGCACGCCGGTGTGCAGAAATTAATAAAATAAGATTCTAAGTCAATAATTTTAAAGTTCGTCATTACTTTCAGATTCCTAGTCAATATTCTGAGTTACTTAGGGCTGGGTACCGAACGTCGATACTTTTATGGTATCGAAAAAAATATTCCAATCCTATGAGTATCGAAAAATTCTTTATCTTTCGGTGCCAAATTTCGGTTCCAAAAGCGTCTTAGCGTGTAAGCGCAAGCTTATCTGTCCTCTCTGCATATTGACACAGAGCGGAGCTCTGACCGACACACACACACACACACACGGAGAGGTGCGGACGGAGTAAACTGTCTGCAGTTTTGTTGAAGTCACAGAGAGTCACGGTTGGTTTCAAGTGTGGTTACAGTTTTTTAAAACTTCACGCAGACAGCGTTTGCTGCGATATGATATTAATGGCGAGCCGAAAGCGGTCGCGGTGCTGTTGACGTTCCACTTCCTCTTACAAGCAGCCACAACGGTGGTTTCTCTGCCCTGATGACTGACTGACTGGCTGAGCTTGCAAGGCAAGGCACTTTTATTAATGTTACTCTGAGTGAGCAGTTTTACCAGATTTTTTTAATTTTGATAACTGTTTTGATTCACAATTAAGGTGGAAATAAAAGCTTTGTGTTTAATGTCTTTTTGTTGATGTTGAAATGGATTTTAAAACATATGGTATCGAAAAAAGTATCGTTAGGAATCGGTATCGAAACTGAGGTATCGAAATTGGCACCGGATCGAAAGATTCTGAACGATACACAGCCCTAGAGTTACTAAGTCAATATATTGAAACAGTGTTTCCTCTGTGTTGATAGCATAGTGGCGGTGCGCCACGGTATCAGAAATAGGGCAGACGCACAGCAGGGTTTCTGCTATGTACACCACGCACCACCGTTCCTTCGGCTGTTTATGAAAAGTATTTATTATTATTTTAAATGACATATCTCCATTTATGTCAAAACCTGGAGACTTTCAAACATCAACATGTCATTTATTAATATTTATTTGGGTGAAAATGACAAACATCTTTTTGTATTCTATTTTGCCTGGAAACGCTTCCAATGTGCTTGCGTTTCGCGTGAAAAATAGGCGTCGGTCCTATTTCTAGAACGCTCCCGTCTGAGGCGCAGGCAGCGTGCACGCTCTAACCTGTTAACATGGGAGCCAAAATAAAAACGGACACTCCACGCAGCTGACACGCTCGCGCCACGCAGACAGTGTGCAGGAGCCCTACTGTGTTAGCCTACTTGTACTTAAGAGGAAAACACTACTACTACTAATACATTTACCTGACCGAGAATGTTGAAAATTCAGATTCTACTCGCAAAATATCACTAATAAAATATTATTATTATAATTATTATTATTATTATTATTATAATTATTATTATTATTATTATTCATTATTTATGAAACTATCCATGGATATCTTTTTTTTTTTTTTTATAAACCTCAATCTGTAACACATGTGGCAGTGCGGTTTGGCTGCGGCTCGTGTAGAGATTCAACGTGTCCCCTGACCGAACAGGCTGTTCATACCAGGCGCCTCGTTTAGAAAACAGTGCGGCGAATTTGCGTCAGAAGTGGCGTACGGACGAAACATAGGCTGTGAGTACGCTAGAGGGTGAACATTTTTCGGGACTCTCGTCATTTCCGCGGATCGGGAGCAGGACTGAGCCGGAAATTAAAATAAAAAAATGACGCTGCAATGCGGTGAGCGTGCCCAAAGATTGCGAGGCATTTCGTTTTAGAAAAGAGAACCACTTAGAACTCCTTATACGTTTGTTGATTGGGAATACCGTGACCCGCGGGAGTCTTGAAAAATTGTCACTACCCAACCCTAACAACCCCCCCAGCAATGAGAGACCAACGGCTCTGCAGCGCTGCATTCACACAACAACTTCAGCAGAGCAGAGGAGCTGCTCTCGCTCCCTCGGGCCACCGCTGCAGATGTACACGTACACACACACACACACACACACACACACACACACACACACACACACACACACACACACACACACACACACACACAGAGTGAGTCTGATAACTTTAGACAACATACGGAACAAAACGGGAGTGGGATGGGATTTGGTAGTCTTTCTCTCGGGATTTTGCGGGACAGGATGTTTTTTGGGAGGGGGGGGCAGTCACGTGATTGGGATGTGACGGGAGTATTTTCGTGTGCTCGGGATGGGATGGGAGCAACAATTGATTCCTGTGTCACCCTCTAGAGTACGCACAGAAATACGCCGGATTCCCTTCATAAATCACAAACGACACTAAATGTGGCGCAGCTTCGGCGGCGTCATGTCACGCCCATAATTGCCCCATAAATGGTCAGTGAAACGCCCCAAAATTTAACATTCATCCATACAGACATCCTGCACACCGAGGACAACATAGCGAAGGACGTCCACTCAATGTGAAGTTGCAGTTCTTGTCAGAGAGGTGGGAAAGAGGGAAATATGTTTGGAGTAGGGTTGTGCCGATGGCCGATAACATCTGATTGACTTTACTGCGCACCGTAGTTAAGCGAAAGTAGGTCAAGTTGTAAAAAAACTTCCCCTACCAGCAGGGCAGCATTTACAGAGGGCATTTAAATGTATGTCTCATCATTTCTATGTTAACAGTTAGCCTATAGTAGTAGAAAAAAATATTCATGTAAAGAGATATGAGATACAGTAAAATAAAGTGCTTAAGTAACTTAAGTGTACAAATATTTAGCAGTTTCATTGAATAACAAAAAAAAAAACATAACACAAATCGCACCCTTCAGACATGCTAACTGCAATATTTCTACAAATTATATTACACACTATTATCCCTTTACCCGTTTCTCTATCAGTTTCCACTTAAAACGCTCCAGCTCCACATAGTTATTCCTCCTTACAGCAGTTTCAATGTAAAACTTACTCAAACGCTATTAAACCACGGTGTTACCACACACACACACACACACACACACACACACACACCCCCCAAGAGGGAAGGAAAAAAAAACACCCAGAAATCCAACTTACACACAACAGCTAACTGTGTGTGTGTGTGTGTGTGTGTGTGTGTGTGTGTGTGTGTGTGTGTGTGTGTGTGTGTGTGTGTGTGTGTGTGTGTGTGTGAGTGAAACGGGTTAGGCTACTTCCATTTGAATGATTATGCCGCGGCCGGAAGATTAACGAGCGACGCCACCGCGTTATAATCGATTATGGTGGGCCACTGCATCGATGCAGCGTCGTCCTTGTCCGCATCCCGATGCATCGATTATTTGGATTAATTTCAACGCCTCTAGTTTATGATGACCTTATTAAAACGGCGTGCTCCGCCAGACAGCGGCATCGAAAACGGCATCATTGTAATCCTTATCTGTCCTGTTTTTATCGTATTTATTCATGAGAACAAATTCAATGACATGCCAATATAATTACAGATTTGAGTCCCCCGCGCAAATATACCTTCATTTGAATTCACAATGTTATGTTGTCTGTTTTTCACCGCAGATCGATCAAACAGGTGTTTGTGTAGGATATTAGTTGTAGGAATGGCTTTATGAATTCTTCATATCCTCAGAGAGAGGCAATATTTCGATTCATTTTACGCAATTGTCTCAGTTTCACGTTTCATCCCTATCTGCCGTCGATGTCGCCATTTCTCGTTTCACCCGTTGCTGTGCGTACGCCTGGGTCAGAGTGTCCGCGGAGGACCGCACATTTTCCCGCCTAGTTTGCTTTTTTTTTATAAATCCCAATTATTGCGTAGAGAGCGGCGTACGTCTTGATTTGTGGTCACTGATTATGCTGAAAGTTGTCAACAGTAAGTAACGTTACCTACATGTGTTCCCTTTTAACCACGGTTTGCTTTTCTTGCAAATAATTGTTTTCAAAGGCACCACATTTCAGGATATTGTGCCCTTTTCTCTCACAGAAAGAGTTCCATTTCAGTCTTTGGACCAAAATAAATTTTTTTAAACGGTAACGTTAATACAACTTGTCGGAGGAATACAGCATCTCGTGCAGCGAGGAGCCAGAGGGACCGCGGCGTTCGCCAACGTTAGCTTCATGTCTGATAGACGGTAAATTCATCCAGGTCAGTGCCTATAACGCTATTTTCCAAGCTCCTGGAGCTGTCATATGTCACGGGACCCAGTTGGCTGTCGACGCTTTCATTGCCGTTTGTCACTTGTGCCTGAGGAGAAATTGCGGTACTCGCGCTGTTGTTTATTTGACTGTCAAGACTTCGCAGCCCACTTGCCCGAAGGGGACCAGTGTGTTGTTATATTTGCCCCGGGCCATCGGGCAATCCTTATTGTTGAGCAGAGACGTCCCGATTTATAGCTAGATAACTCTGTCGGTTACAAGTGTACTCCTGTTATAGGACGAATTAACTCGATAACATCACCTTACTAATCACTTATTAACAGACACGGGTTCTCACTTTCACTTGGAAAAGACAAAGAAAAAGTAAGGTTTTTAATAAAACAAAGTTTTTTTTAAAAAAATTTTTTAGTGATTCATCATCATGTTTTACACACACACACACACACATCTGGATATTCTACTTTATGTTCTACTGCAGTTAATTGCTGCCACCATGAGGAAATATTAGGGGTGTGAATCTTCACTGGTCTTTGGTTTCAATTATGATTATCCTGTCGAAGATTTAAATCGATTCGATATCACAATGCGTCACAGTGCATCGAACCCTCAGTATTACTATTGATTGCTACATGTGGTTTTCATCAACAATCAATTCAAGCAGTCAGATAGATATATATATATAAATAAATAAATGAACTCTCCTTTTTTATTGTATCTGCTCTTTAAAAGGACTCTTCCTGAATGTAGTGGAGTGTGAAGCACAACAGACAAAAGGCCAACCCCCCCCCCCCAAAAAAAAAAAGCACCAAACAACAAGTAACATCGCCCAGGACCGCATCGCGATGCAGTGATTACTTTCAACACCCCTAGAAAATATTAGCTCAGTTTCTTGTTATAATGAGATATAATTTTAACGTTATTGTTTTTAAATACGTTTTCGTTCTTACTAGATGTTACAATGAGGAAACGTTCTTGTAAAAACTGAATAAAGCACAGTCCCTCCAGGATCTTGCGACTTTTTTTTTGTTGAGATTTTTGCAGCCCAAAATGCCTGATTTCGCGGGAGCTTTTGTAAAATATTGCGAGGCCTTCTGTATTTTTGTTGCAATGAAGTTGCGAGACAGTGAAAGTTGCAAAAAAGATTTTTTTTTTTGTGTGTAGTTCTTTTTAAAAATAAAAAGCAAACTTGTTTTGGGAATAATAAAACGACTCTGGGCTGAGATTTCCTAGTAACCTTACCAAAAAGGCTCAGGATGCTGCAAATGTTTGTATAATATGAAAATGGCTGGTGGATTTAAGACAAAAAATTATTATAATTTATTGAATTAATCAATTTTGAACATATGTGTCAGTGGCTTGTTGATCTTTACATTGTTAGTTAATTTCCTATCCTGGCCTGGGACTCACATTCATACGGTTTGATAAAGTACTTATTGGACTTGAACTTATCATTGCACTTACAATAACGGGCATAGCTGTCCTCAATTTAGGTCATCCTGTACGTCGCATCTTCGTTTTTTCCTGCATCCACCGTGTGTGTGTGTGTGTGTGTGTGTGTGTGTGTGTGTGTCTCTCTGTGTGTGTGTCTGTGTGTGTGTCTGTGTGTGTGTCTGTGTGTCCCGCCCACTGCAGAGAGCCGACAGGAGTGAAACAGCAGTAGCTTTCAGCGACTTTTAGAATGAAAAATGTATACAGATTGGCAGGACGGTCTGAAATGTTTTTACACGGTCTTTCGCTCTACGTTTTTGTTGGTAAATGTGAGATGTTTGAGTCACACACGTCTCGTGTTCTCACTCCCGCAAAGTCAAAGTGCCAAAGTCTGGCACGTGGGACTGCTGGGATTGGTTGAAGTTGGGGGAAACTCCGGTCAGTGGCACCAACTTCACTGTAATTGGTAGAATTCGCGTGAATTGTCGCGATTCCAAAATATCCTGGAGGGACTGAAAGCAGAATCAGGTTAACTACCAAGTTGGTTATTACATAAACAGTGTTTTGGTGCATAATAACATAGGTGAACAAACGTGTGTGTGTGTGTGTGTGCGTGCCAAGATGTTCTTTATTTAGATACAGCCCTAGCTCTCAGGCATTCTGTATAGGGTTGGGTAACGAAAGCCGGTGCTCATATAACATCAGTGCCTAAAAGAGCTTTTTATTTTTTTTAGCTAACACTGAAATAGCAATCATGATTAATCTTCCATGGAAAGGGGAGTAACATTACTGTACTGTCGTTCCCAACAGCATTTGAATGCGGCTTTATTTCACAGAGAGAGAGGGAAAGAAAACTGATCGATTGTGCTTTGTTGACACATATGACACATGGCCACATAACCATGTCATGGCAGGCCTAATTATCAATGCGTTTAATATTACATTAAGTGGTTGGATTTTACATTGGCTGTCATGAGAGCATTATAATTGTCAAATATTTTTCCTTGACCTCAAGTTAAGTGAAACAATTGAAGTTTGATTTCACCATCAAATGCTTTTATAACTGTGTCATGAATAACATGAATTTACTTATTCTATAAATTAACGTTATTCCAATAGAGCACCCTATTTATTTGAATTTGACAGACGTTTTGCGATGTTACATTACTTAGGGTTTTCTAATTGTTGGTGCCTGGACATTAGAATAATGATGTTATTTGCATTAAAATATAATTATGGTAGTAGCGTTATAATTGCATTAGTTGCGTTAGCTACATTGCCGAACATACGCTATTCTTATCGGTTTTGATAGATGGCTAATGTGCGCAAGAACGTCAATTTTAAATTGACCCCACATTTGCAGAGTTTTGAGTTGGGCTGTTCCATGAAGGGTCCTGATTATGAGAAAGCTGCCCTTTGTCCTGCCGAAGAAGGGCTAAGCAGTGGCGGTTCTAGACAAATTTTACTAGGGGGGGCCAAGGAGGGGCCAGTGTTTAACCAGAGGGGCACATTAAAAAATAGCAACAAATGATATTTAAAGATTATAAACTTTTGCTTTAAAATCATATAAACATTTTTTTTGTACAAGTGTGAGTGCAGGTGCAAGAGAGGTAGGGCAATAAAAAATTAAAAACGTCTACATGCATAGCAATGTGTAGAGTCCATCATGACGGAATACTCAAGCCATGGATGAAGATTAGACAAGCTTGGCCTGAGGGGTGGCCAGGGACATGTCTAGGGAGGCACGGGCCTCCCTAGACCTCCGTGTAGAACCGCCACTGGGGCTAAGGCAAGAGGGGAAGGGGCTCAAGTGGAAGCAATAGAGGCAGGAGTAGTAGAGGAGGTAGAGGATGTGGCCGAGGAAGAAGATGAAGGAAAGACATGTTTGATCAAGAGGAAGAAGAAAGACTGAGGGAACTCTTAAGAGCATCACTTGGCTGAAATAAGGGTAGGTGATTTTTATTTTATCAAGCTTTCCACACTAGAGCATGCAGTTCTGTCTGAAATGGATCAACAAACGTGTGTGTGTGTGTGAACAACAGAGCTGAGCTTAATTCAGTACATTTTTTGTGTAGTTGGCAGATTTATTTTGTTTAATACTAATTTATTAGGAACATATTCAACCATCATTCATCAATATGGTCTATTCTTATCCGAAAAATATTTGAGAATGTGCCAGACACTGTGGTCATTAAAAACTGTTATTTTTTTCCTCTGCCAAACACTCTTCATATTCTTTGTTGTTGTGCATACACAGGCTGAAAGAGATGCCTTGACCCCAGAGGAGAGGGACAACATTGCAGAGACAGTCCTGATGCATCTACCTGCAGTCAGTCAGTCGGCGGAAGGCTGAGAGCTCCGCGCCCGTCAGCATCGGCTTATCGCTGCCCCACCGGTCCCCCAGGGCAGAGTGGTCACTGGGAGAGTCTGCTACAGCCTGACTCCTGTTAGCGTAGCTTTACAGCGGAGCGATCAGGTCTAGTGAAATCAGCGCCAGCCGAATGTGTATATAGTGGCTGTGAATGAGAAGGTTTTCCTTCGGCGCTGGCTAAAACATCTTTGGGGGGCACCAAAACTTTCTCTATGCAGGAAAAATATAGCCTGGTCCAGTATATAAGAAAAATCTTTGTCTCTAGGAAACCTACACACTTAGGGCCCTATCTTGCACTCAGCGCAATTGCCTTTGTACACCGACGCATGTATCATTCCTATTTTGCACCCGACGCACAGCGGACTTTTCCCTCCACAGACGCACGTCGGTAAATTAGGGAATGTATTTGCGCTCCAGGGGGCGGTTCAGTGAAAAGAGGAGGCGTGTTCCGGCGCAAACGTTATGTGGTCCTGTTTTGCAGTTTCAGAAAACAATTCCGCCACTGACCAGGAAAAACCTGGTCTAAAGTCAGTAGCGCGTTATTCAGATGCTATTTTAGGGGCGCATGCTTGGCCATAATGTAGCGTGTGCACAACGCGCATACACTTCTCATCTACAGCAGTTCCCATTTTTGAAAACAATACATAATTACAAAGAAAAATATTACTGAAAATGCGCTTCATGTGTTTGGATAGATCAGGAGGCATTTTACAGTACAATCCTCAAAAAGTCGCAGCATTCTTTGTGGCTTGTTGTGTTTTACACATTTCCATGAATCATGGATGTGTTGATGACATAAATGAGGAAATATTAGAGGACTTAAGGAGACGTGATGTTGAACTACGGTGGGATTGGACAGTCCGGTGGAATCTGGTCCGGGAGTAATGCGCGATGCGCTCCTGGTGGACCGGGTGGACGGAGATGGAGTGGGGGGAGGAGGAAGGGGCCCAACAGGTGCAGGTGGTGCGTTTGGAGGCCCACGCTCCATGGCTGCAGAATCCTCTCCAGACTTGAGGAGATGCGCCCGAGAGGCCGCAGCAACATCGCCACCCAGCTAAGACGGGCATTTATTACTTTGCCACATGCCGGACAGCTCCCGCTGGCGTGCGCCAGGCAATCCGCTGTCCGCCATGGAACAAGCGTGCCTGCTCTTAAAGGGAATGAGAGATGACGCTCTGATTGGTTATTTTCACGTTACGCCCAAACCACACCTAGCTACTTCAGACCAACCCATTTTAGATTTGCGTCAGGCGCAAGAGTCATTTATCCCGCCGGTATAATAGCAATAGCGCCCGAGATCCGCCCACAAAGCTACTTGCGTTTGGCGTTTCATACTTGCGTTTCAGATCGTTAAAATAGGGCCCTTATACTCACAGTTAACATACACACATGACAGGCACAACACTAGACATGCCTATAAAGGATGATTCACACTACATTTACCTAAAACTAATGCCATAAAGAAACAAAATGTATAGGGCGATGTCAAATTGGAACACATTACCACTTCATTTAACAAAGATTACAAGTGAGATCAGTTTTTAAAAAAAGACTAAAATTAGCAATTACTCAACAAGAAATCCTCTTAAGCTGCATATGATAGGCTTGTGAATATGGATTCATTTTGTGTTTATTTTAGTACAGACACTAGTACACACTGGTACAGCGTGTCCATTGGTTACTTGTTTCAAATGTTTAAGAAGGAAATGTGAATGTATCAGTAGGACTATATTCTATTGATGATGTGACATTTATTAGATAGTATTTATATTTTTCATACTAACAATGTATAATTATTAATTAACAATTGATCTTTTGTTTTATCTTTTTTGTGGACCACAGGAAAAATAGTTACTAACCGGAGCTCATGTTTTCTCACCGAGCTTGTTCAGATTCTTTGTCTCTGTGCCTGTACCCATTAACTTTAATTATAGACTTTTTATTTTAATTTTTTTTAAGAGTTTTTGGAATGACAGATATCTGTTCAGGTGAGATATTGAGGGCAACGGGACACATGTAACATAGTACAGCGTGCTTATTAGGATCCTAACCTTTTCAAAAAATAAATAATGATCTTTAATAAAGAAAATGAGCAAAAACTGACTTTGGATAGCCTTAGTGTAATAGGAGTTAACAGGAGTTAGGAGGAGACATGCCTTGTGCACATTGTTGAGATATGATAACAAGTAACTTTCTGTATGGATCATAATAGGCTATGGTTTTAAGGTTAAGTTAATACACGTAACATTTGGGCTCAGGGTAATTGGGTATTTTATCTGCTGAGCGATAACATTTATGAAAAACAAACCAAATTTAATGAACAAAGCACATCATAAGCTACACTTCATCTGTCTGTATGTCATCTACTTATTTAGTTCTTACTTCCTGAATTATTTCTTAATTTTTAAGACACTGTTTTCAATAAATACTGTGGTTAATAAACCTTTTGTTTGACTAGTTTATTACTGAACCCAGCCACCACACCCCGCGCCGACACATCCTGCGTCACCCACCACCACCGGTAAATTCTAAACCTGTAACATGATTCACTTATTTTATTTATCAACCTTTGAACTTTGAGCTATGAAGTGCACATTGTTATCATTCATTTTTTTGGATATTTATTGTCGTTTTATGTTATTTCACTTTTCAGTTTTTGTTATTTGTTTTTTTTGAGTTTATTGTGTATTTGTTTATTGGTTGTTAAAAATGCTAATAAAAAAAATAAAGGAAGTTTATCTGGGAGTTTAATTTTGTATAAAGTTAATAAAAGCTGTGAAGTGATAGCAGTCAAACTTGTTGCACGTTTACATTTATTTAATGATTAATTAAATCAAAATGCTAATTCTTTACAAAAATACAGTACAGTTCAACAAAGCGGTATGTATAAACAATGAGTCAATTTTCTCACTTGTGCATAACCAGCTGTAATGTGTGGTGTTCACACTTCATTTCATGATCTATAAATGGTAAATAACTGCAATTGGATCACTATCTGCTAGCAGAGTAATTTCTAAGAGAAGCACCAATGATAGGGAGGGTCTCCATGTCAATTTTGCCCTGAAGTTCTGTGCAAAAATCACGTTTTGACTGTTTAATGAGTGTTGCACATTTATCCAAGAAGATATGAAAAAGTCATGTGAAAATAATGGACTCTGGACTGGAAGAAACCAAGGAATCAACTGAACTCTCCGTTATGGAATGCGGTGACTATTGCTACGCAAGGAGGTTTTGCTAAACTTAGTAAAAGTAGATGGACACGTGCACGACACAGACCTCCCTGAGTCAATTCTGAAAAATACAAAATCCATGAAATAATAATCCTATGCATACCATATCATTGTAATAACTGACAACACAAGTTTTGCTAATCTAGAAATGATTTGACTGTCACACACACAAATAACGTTTGTGAAAAACACAATTATTAATGGAAGTCGTTTTATTTTTATCTGTTAAAATAAAAATAGTTTTTATTTCCAATGCAAAACCGTCTTTTTGACGAACCAATTCATTTAAAGGGGACTGTTGGGGTTCAGACAATTCTTAAAGGTGCCCTGCCACACAAAATGATAATGGAGTCTCTGTAGGAAGCTTACAAAAAACTGACTGGGTTGTCTTTTGTCACAGTTTGTCGGCTGGTATGCACTCCAGATTCCCAAATGCATGCAAGCACTCAAAAAGTGAGTTTTCAAAAATATGTAATATGGGCTTTCAACTGTATACTGAGGTTGGCAAACCAGACTGAGATGTTGTACCACAGGATGCTCTCATCTACAGCATGGTAGACAAAACATTCTCAGCCTACTAAAAGCCCTCAGCCTACTAAGGAAGTGTAGCCGCTGTTGGGCCAAAACTATATTAAAACAAAATGCAATACTGTGATATCGTTATCGACCAATGAAATGACCTGGCTGATACAGATAAAGGTTCTAAAATCAGGCAGTCATTTTGTGGAGGTATTCAGCACCGAATAGAATATATTGTCCTGTTACTGTGGTGAAATCCATCATTCCTAAAGACAGGAAGGACGATTCCAGAAGAACTTAAATGGAAATTAGTTTGTGTGAAGGGCAGGCTGGGACAGGAGCAGCGTCAGATCCTGGAATAGTGGCATCCAAGGTAGGTACAGTACAGAGGCAGAAGTATGAGCTGTAGCATTTGCAGTAGCTAACATGCAATCGAGCAGGTTTTTGGAGAGGAAGTGCACTAGCTCTAGGCTTAAAAAGTCAGCAGCCAGGCAAGTTGTGCTCAGTATTGAATGATGGACTGAATGATGGGGCCCCGATGTAAAGCAGATGGTGTCATTATGAACTTGTCATTATTGTAGTGAATGTAGCTACTAGCAAAGTATTGTTAATTTGACATTAATGGCTGTTTGTGTTTTTGGTTCAGTTTTACCTTCAGATATCCAGAAAGTGATCGTTGGTGAAGAACAGCAGCACGAGTGGAGCTCCAGTCTGGACCAGGAGGACCCAGAGCCCCTCTACATTAAAGAGGAACAGGAGGAACGCCAGGCCAGTCAGGATGAAGAGCAGCTTGAAGGGCCGGAGGAGGCTGATATCACCAAGTTCCCATTTACTCTTGTCCATGTGAAGAATGAAGAGGATGAGGAGAAACCTGAACAGATGAAAGTAGAAGCTGTTGGAGATGACTGTGAAGGACCAGAACCAGGCATGAACTCAGATCCAGATACACATTTACAACCAGATACGTACGAGACTAGAGACTCATCGGAACCTGAGACAGATGACAGTAATGATTGGAAGGAGACCGGAGATCCTCCTTCAGGTTTAAACTCTCTGAATGATAACGAAGTCCCTGTTAGCGATTTGAGATGTAGTACTGGTGAGAAAGAGTGTCTGAAAAGATTTGGCACCAGTGGACATCTGAAGACACGCATGAGATCTCAAACAGGAGGAAAACCATTTAGCTGCTTACTCTGTAACAAAACTTTTACAGTGAATGGAAGTTTACAAAAACACATGAAAATCCACACGGGAGAAAAGCCGTTCAGCTGCTCAATCTGTGCGAAAGCTTTTACAGAGAATGGATATTTACAAACGCACATGAGAACCCACACAGGAGAGAAACCATTTAGCTGCTCCATCTGTATGAAAGCTTTTACAGTGAGTGGAAGTTTACAGAAACACATGAGAATCCACACTGGGGAGAAACCGTTTAGCTGCTCCATCTGTCAGAAAGCTTTTATACAACGCGGACATTTACAGAAACACATGAGAGGCCACACAGGAGAAAAACCTTTCTGCTGCTCAGTCTGTAACAAAGCTTTTACAGTGAATGGACATTTACATAGACACATGAGAATCCACACAGGAGAGAAACCATTTAGCTGCTCATTCTGTGAGAAGGCTTTTACAGAGAGCGGCCACTTAAAGGCGCACATGAGAATCCACACAGGAGAGAAACCATATAGCTGCATTGTTTGTGAGAAAACTTTTACAGTGAGTGGAAGTTTACAGAAACACATGAGAATCCACACAGGAGAGAAATCGTATAGCTGCTCAGTCTGTATGAAAACTTTTGTACAAAGTGCCAATTTACAGGCACACATGAGAATCCACACCGGAAAGAAACCATTTAGCTGCTCAGTCTGCGAGAAAGCTTTTACAGTGAGCGGACATTTGGATAGACACATGAGAATCCACACAGGCGAGAAACCGTTTAGCTGCTCTGTCTGTAAGAAAGCTTTTAGAGTGAGCGGACATTTAAAGACACACATGAGAACCCACACAGGAGAGAGGCCGTATAGCTGCCCTCTCTGCGAGAAAGCCTTTGCAGTAAGCGGAGTTTTACATAAACACATGAGAGTCCACACATGCGAGAAACCATAAAGCTGTCTGAAGCGGAGCTCCAGTCTTAAAGGAGAGCAGAGAACCTTAGTCAGGTTTAAACGCTCACCAAATGAATGAAGCCTTTCAAAGTTATGTGACACGCAATACTCTGTGGGTCTAGGCAACACTTTATAATAAACGTCACTAAAAAATTGTAAATTGATAGCTAACACTAGTTACTAGAATTGCCGTAAGTGGTCATTTTGAGTGCCAGATTCCAAACTCTATAATCGGTCGTAAATACATAATTGTGAGATTAACGCATAGTTTTAGGGTATCTTTCTGTAGGGAATTATCATTCAGTGTAACTCAGTATATGCAAATAACAATTGAATGTATCTTATTTGGTTATGAATCGTTTAATTGTTTTTTTAACATTATAACCTAACCTGGCACTGCCACAGTTTTGGGGTCCACTGCGGTGGTAACTGCGCAGCTCTGCTCGCACCTTGTGCTGATGCCCTTTCTTTTTCCCGTCCTAAACTCCGTTCTCAGCTCCTCTGCCAGTTGCTGTATGAAGGTCAACTATGTTGTGGAATACAGCCATCGGCCATCTACGTGTACCGCCTTTCACAGAGCAACGTTACGTGCTTGCCAGACATACTGTAGTATGTCACCGGCTCTGGCTTTGCATTCGGCCCATCGGTGATGCGTACACTTGTTACTCGAGACCGCTAGTGATGCTTCCCAGAGACCGAGACCACGGAAATCTGTGCGGTCAAAATGGCACATACGTGTGTGGACAAAAATTGGTAAAAAGTGATCATAATTTCATGCGATTTATATAAAACTCATTCAAAAGTGAAAATACAGGCACCAGCAGGATTGTATTTTAAGGAGCTTGTTTTGGTGGAATGTGTACGATCAAAAGTAGTTTGCAACGGAAAACTCCGATTGGACAGTCTAGCTAGCTGTCTGGATTTACCCTGCAGAGATCTGAGGAGCAGTTAACCAGAGTCCTCACAAATCCACAGGAGGTTAGAACGCCAACACAAAGAAAGAGGAAGGGGACGGACATTGGTGAAAAGCATCCGGTGGAATTTCCTGTGGCACCGGAGCAATCCTGGAAGTGGAACTTCGTGGATATAGCTACTCACATTATAATATTTCATATATTTTATAATATATTAATATATTATAACATCTGCATCTGATGAGTATATACCTTGTTAAGTTATTTCTAATAACTTTCACCTGTTAGCTTAGATCTTTTAGTTAAATTAGATATTGTGTGTTTTACTTTTGCTTTACTAATTTTCTGAATAAATGCTTTGTAAAATACGTGCTAGATCATTTTGTCTTCTCTGAAAAGAACTCCGAACACTTTCAACTTTTACTAGTTATTGGCATGTTCATTTTGGTTATAGTTATTCCCTTTAGATTGTCTTGAGCCGAAAAAAGCAGTAATGAATAGGGACAAATATTATTATAATCATTATCAAATGATTTAGAAGTAATTTCCTCTGAGCCGTCATGCCAGATATATTTTATCACGTGTGAGAGGTCAATTGATATTTACAAGATTGTTTTATTATTTCCTAATTGTTTTGTATTGGTTATCAGGGACCCCACAATTGATTTGTTAATTTGGCATGGGTGTAGGTTTTGTTTCAACATTTGGGGGGGCCACATTGTAAGCGGGGAAGGGGGGGGGCAGCCCTCAGAAAAGTTTTACAATCAAACACTTAATTTCCTGCATTCTGGTGAATTTTTCTGCAACAATTTGTGCCTTTTCTGCATCAATTTATGGTGCCATGTTTTTTTTATGTGAAGGAAATTATTATTCTCCTGTATTGTTCAAAACTTTCTGCATATTAAAAAACATCACACAAGTGTTTTGTTTTATTTATTTAATTTTTATGGAAGTAAAATAACCCAAAAGCTCAAAATTGAAAAATTATGTTTTTGTCTGTAGTGTCTCCCAGTAATAGGCTCTCTGGCACTATGCATGACTAGAAAATAATTGTAGCAGTGCAGGTTGTCGAGCATGTCTGGTGTAAACCAGAGATTGGGACTCGAGTCTGAGACTTTGACTCGAGTGGCACTTAAGCCGCACAAACAGCTGACTTCAGACTTGAGTTTCGACTCGACCCAAAATACTTCAGACTTGACTCGGACTCGAGCTTCGAGACTCGTCAGCAACCTGTTTTCATGCAATTATTGCTTTTTAAATCTATATTCATGTATTTCAATTTTCTTTTATTGGCACATGTACGTTGGGGAAATGTATGACGAGCTGCATGTCCCCTGCCCTTTGCCATAATGTGCAACGTAACGCATGCACTATGCCTTGTGTGCGCGCATTCACATAAAAAAGTTACTTACGAGCTCAGAGACTTGAGAGCACAAACGGACATTTGGAAAAACAGAAAAATAGGTTCCAATATCAAATTTTTCTTTTTTTTCCGCCTTGACAAATAAAAAAATAAAAAAACATTTTTAACCTGTTTTTCCAATTTTCTGTTTTTATTCAGAGGATCAGAAATTTTGAGAATTACGAAATTGCGTCTAGGCTCCAATTATTCAATACTGCAATGGTATTCTCTCCCTCGTTCTGCCTAGCTACGCCCCACCCCCCACTCGAAGCCATCAGTTTTTCATTTTGGTCCATATGCAGTTAATGACCTGCATATTCCGCAAAGTAGAGGGAGAGAATACCATTGCAGTATTGAATAATTGGAGCTCAGACGCAATTTTGTAATTGGAAAAACAGGTCAAAGATCCAATGTTTTAATTTGTCAAGGCGAAAAAAATAAATTCTAATTGGATATTTGAACCCATTTTTCTGTTTTTCCAAATGTCCATTTGTGCTTAGAAACTTGAGTCGCTGGTTCAAGTCCCCGTGCCCAGCAGGTACAATGCCAATTCAAATCCTAGGCACTGCTGAAGGTGCTCTTGAGCAAGCCCCCGAAACGCCAACTGCTCAGGTTTAGCCTTTATTGGGCAGCCCCCTCACTCTGACATCTCTCCATTAGTGTATGTATAGGTCCTGTTGCAGATCCTGTGCATGTGTGTCTATTTCGGACCTGTGTGTAATATGTAATATATAGAGAGTGTAAACATGTTATTTCCCCCTGGCGATCAATAAAGTATCTCTTCATCTTGGAAGGCTCTGATGGCCAACACCTGTTGTTGGGCCTCCGTCATCCTTTACCCTGACTGAACCACATCTGTATGGCCTCCATGGCATCAAGCTCGTCCAAGCTAGGTCCCTCCTCTTTCAGATGGGTCCATGCCTTTCCAGAGTGCAAAAAATTAAGCTGAAGCAAAAAAACTGTCATGATGAATCTGTGTGAAAACCGACTGTTACACATTCCTTGTTGTCATCTTTAAATGAGAAGCTGTTAATGCCGGTGTTTAATTGGTAATTTAATTGGACTTTTGACTCTAAAAAAAAGCAGGGGAGAAAGGGAGAAGGAAATGTGTTGTTCTGAGTTTCAGCCACTAGATGGAGACAGAACTCCACTAATGGACAAAAAGGATGTAAGTGTAAGTGAAAATCAGACAACAAATTGGGAAAGACTTCTGAGTGACGATTATATAAATGATGTATATAGAGATAGTTTTTGGTCTTTTTTCACATCCTTTACATCTCTTTATCATCTGTACACCCTCTGGTGTCGCCGCTACTTTAGAAAAATAATAAAAAGGGAATCAACCAACTGGGAATCTGTTTAACCCTTGTGTGGTCCTTCGGGACCCAGTGACCCGAAGGACAACACAAGGATTATGTACTTCCCTTTACTTTGTTGAGAATTGCTCTCTAAACCCTGTTTCTTGTAAAGTAAGTAAGTAAAGTTTATTTCTAGAACACATTTAAACACAGTTTAAGCTGACCAAAATGCTGTACAAACAAGAACTAAGGTGCTGTATTAACCCTTGTTTAGAGAGCAATTCTCAACAAAGTAAACGGAAGTACATAATCCTTGTGTTGTCCTTCGGGTCACTGGGACCCGAAGGACAACACAAGGGTTAATGCTGCGAGGCTTTTTCCGGCTGGAGGACTTTTGCTACTGGACCGTATTTTTACATTTTGTCTTGAACGTGTTTTCTCGTGGTGACAGAAATCTTCAGGAGTATTTTTGAGAAAAGAACAATAGCTGTATAGGTTGACTGAAGTTTGCCTGTTTTTGATGCTGAATGTTTCAACAATATTTCTTTTATTTCTTGGATATAATTCTATTTTATATTTTGGGGTTATGTACCAAATCACCAAGACAAATTCCTTGTATTGTATGTGCATGCCTATTTACGGTTTTCTGAATGTCAGAGGAAGTGTGTGTGTGTGTGCCTGTGTGTGTGCGCGCGCATGTGTGTTGCAGTAGATCCAGTCCATTAGCTGCAGCCCATTCATTATAAATAAGCAGAACCACTTAGGATGATTGTCAGATATATATATATATATATATATATATATATATATATATATATATATATCACTATTGCACAAATTGCAGGAAATGACAGGACTACTTTTAACTGAAATTGTGTTTTATATTTTGATTGATGGTGTGTTTGAATATTTCTGCATACTGGGCCAAAAAAAAGCCATTGTACAGTATAGTATGTTCAAAAAAATAATAGTATATGTCCAAAAAAGTGATAAAAAAGCCATAGTATACAGTAGTATGCCCAAAAAAGTCATAAAAAGTCATAAAAAGTCATAGTATAGTAAGTATAGAGTAGTATGAAAAAAGTCCTGGTATAGTATGTCAACAAAAGTCAAAAAGTCATAGTATAGGGTGCCTGGTTAGCTCACATGGTAGAGCGTGCACCCATATACAGAAGCTCAGTCCTCGACGCAGCGGCCGCGGGTTCAGTTCCGACCTGTGGCCCTTTTTCTGCATGTCATTACCCCGTCTCTCTCCCCTTTCAAGTCTAAGCTGTCATATCAAAAATAAAGGCCTGAAAATGCCATAAAAAAATCTTTTAAACATTCATAAAAAGTCATAGTATAGTACGTCGAAAAAAGCCATGAAAAGTCAGAGTATAGTATGTTAAAAAAAGTCATAAAATGTAATTGTATAGCATGTCGAAAAAAGTCATAGTATAGAATGTTGTCACTGAAACACCATTTGGTCTTCAACCAGCGTTGGGTTTGATCCCAGAGCTTCCAATCTTCAGGTAGAATACCAGCTAATTATCAAGCTTAGCGAGTTATTTGTGTGAAATCCAGAGGTTTGACATTTTATTTATTGTTCTACATTACTCAGGATAGAAAATGATAGTCATAGTATAGTATGTCGAAATAGTTATTTAAAAGTCATAGTATGGTATATCAAAAAAAAGTCATAGTATAGTATGTCAATTTTTTTTATAAAAAGTCAAAGTAAAGTATGTCAAAAAAGTCATAAAAATCATGTTGAAAAAAGTCATCTGATAGTTCGTTGAAAAAAACTACAAAAACATTAATAGTATAGTGTATTTAACAAAGTTATAAAAAAGTCATAGTGTAGTATGTCGAAAAACATCTTAAAAAATAATAGTATAGCATGTCGAAAAAATTCATTAAAAGACATAGTATAGTACGTCGAAAAAAGTAATAAAAAGTCTTAGTATACAGTGCCTTGCGAAAGTATTCGGCCCCCTTGAACTTTTCGACCTTTTGCCACATTTCAGGCCTCAAACATAAAGATATAAAACTGTAATGTTTTGTGAAGAATCAACAACAAGTGGGACACAATCATGAAGTGGAACGAAATTCATTGGATATTTCAAACCTTTTAAACAAATAAAAAACTGAAATATTGGGCGTGCAAAATTATTCAGCCCCCTTAAGTTAATACTTTGTAGCGCCACCTTTTGCTGCGATTACAGCTGTAAGTCGCTTGGGGTATGTCTCTATCAGTTTTGCACATCGAGAGACTGACATTTTTGCCCATTCCTCCTTGCAAAACAGCTCGAGCTCAGTGAGGTTGGATGGAGAGCGTTTGTGAACAGCAGTTTTCAGTTCTTTCCACAGATTCTCGATTGGATTCAGGTCTGGACTTTGACTTGGCCATTCTAACACCTGGATATGTTTATTTGTGAACCATTCCATTGTAGATTTTGCTTTATGTTTTGGATCATTGTCTTGTTGGAAGACAAATCTCCGTCCCAGTCTCAGGTCTTTTGCAGACTCCATCAGGTTTTCTTCCAGAATGGTCCTGTATTTGGCTCCATCCATCTTCCCATCAATTTTAACCATCTTCCCTGTCCCTGCTGAAGAAAAGCAGGCCCAAACCATGATGCTGCCACCACCATGTTTGACAGTGGGGATGGTGCGTTCAGGGTGATGAGCTGTGTTGCTTTTACGCCAAACATAACGTTTTGCATTGTTGCCAAAAGTTCGATTTTGGTTTCATCTGACCACAGCACCTTCTTCCACATGTTTGGTGTGTCTCCCAGGTGGCTTTTGGCAAACTTTATACGACACTTTTTATGGATATCTTTAAGAAATGGCTTTCTTCTTGCCACTCTTCCATAAAGGCCAGATTTGTGCAGTATACGACTGATTGTTGTCCTATGGACAGAGTCTCCCACCTACGCTGTAGATCTCTGCTTCCTTCCCCTCTGATCAGTATTCTCAGTGTATGAGCTGAAAGTTTAGAGGGACGGCCGGGTCTTCGTAGATTTGTAGTGGTCTGATACTCCTTCCATTTCAATATTATCGCTTGCACAGTGCTCCTTGGGATGTTTAAAGCTTGGAAAATCTTTTTGTATCCAAATCCGGCTTTAAACTTCCACAACAGTATCTCGGACCTGCCTGGTGTGTTCCTTTTTCTTCATGATGCTCTCTGCGCTTTACACGGACCTCTGAGACTATCACAGAGCAGGTGCATTTATACGGAGACTTGATTACACACAGCTGGATTCTATTTATCATCATTAGTCATTTAGGTCAACATTGGATCATTCAGAGATCCTCACTGAACTTCTGGAGAGAGTTTGCTGCACTGAAAGTAAAGGGGCTGAATAATTTTGCACCCCAATTTTTCAGTTTTTATTTGTTAAAAAAGTTTGAAATAGCCAATGAATTTCGTTCCACTTCATAATTGGGACCCACTTGTTGTTGATTCTTCACAAAAAATTACAGTTTTATATCTTTATGTTTGAGGCCTGAAATGTGGCAAAAGGTCGAAACGTTCAAGGGGGCCGAATACTTTCGCAAGGCACTGTAGATGGCAAAAAAAGTAATAGTATAGTATTCTGAAAAAAGTCCTATTTTAGTATATCGAAAAGGTCATAAAAAAGTCATAGTATAGTATGTTGTAAAAGGTTATGGTATAGTATGTAGAAAAAATTCATAAAAAATAATATAGTATGGCTAAAAAAAGTAACAAAAAGTCATATTACAGTATGTCGAAAAAATTCATAGTATAGCATGTTAAAAAATGTCATAAAAAGTTAAGTCGAAAAAAGTTTTTATAGTATTAGTAAATAGTATTGTATGTCGAAAAAGGTTATAGTATAGTTTGTCGAAAAAAGTCATAGTATAGTATGTTGAAAAAAGTAATAGTATAGTATTTTGAAATAAGTCATAGTATAGTATGTCGAAAAAAGTAATAAAAAAGTAATAGTATAGTATTTTGAAATAAGTCATAGTATAGTATGTCGAAAAAAGTTATAAAAAAGTCAGTATAGTATGTCGACAAAAGTCATAAAAAAAGTCATAGTATAGTATTCTGAAAAAAGTCATATTATAGCAAGTCGTAAAAAAGCTAAAAAAGACAAATTATAGTATGTCGTAAAAAGTCAAAAGTCATAGTATAGTATGTCGAAAAAGTCATAAAAAGTCATATTATAGTGTCTAAAAAAGTCATAGTATGGTGAAAAAAGTCATAGTATAAAAACTCGAAAAATTTCATTGTATGTCGAAAAAAGTCATAGTATAGTATGTCAAAAAAAGTCATAAAAAAGTAATAGCAAATCAGAATCTGAGATTTCTCAACGACAACCAGGTAAAAGAGACAAATTTAGCCGTCTAGCTCCATAGACTCCCATTCATTTTGCACCGGACCACGATCACCCCCAGTGGAATTCTGGTGGAACTGCAACCAAATTCGGTACAATGGGGCTAAATAGGGAGTGAAAAGGATTTCCGTATACTGGCTTTGATGCAGCTAACGCTACGGGGCGCATGTGTCGTTTACCTCCGCTGGGTGTCACACTGTTTAAGTTCCGACAGTGGAAGTGCGGGAGCTCTTCTCTCCTTCAGCAGCGCCCCTGAACACAGCGCGGTCAGACAGCGACACTCAGTGGCAGGTCGGTGGAACTACAGCTGCCGTTTTATGTTTAATAAGAGGGAGAGTTTACGTTCAATTTGCGTCAAAGCCTGGCGCACCTCATGGAGGCCTGCTCTGAAGCTAAATATTTCACAAAAAAGCGTAAATGTATTTCTCTGTAGCAGGCCTTTACAAATCTTACTGTTGCTGGTTTGAAACCCATATGAGTAAGAAACCTAATCTTGTCTGGTATTCTCTGTCAGCTTCTCTTCGTGTCATACTTTCTTAATCCCTTTTGTTGCTGAGGTCAGAGATGCCAGTCAGCAAACAGGAAGTGGAACATTGTTCCCCTGACCAATCAGCAGCAGCGGGTCAGGATGACCTGACAGCCTGGCGGTCGAGGTCAGAGGAAGTTCCTGCAGAGGAAACAGCTTTCCAACATCTCGGTTCATCTTTTTAACTAAACCTCTAACCCTGGCAGCATGAAGGATCTTTAACATTCACATCTGTGTTACACATGATGATATATAAATGTGGATGTTCAGAATAAAAAAAAAACAGATTAAATGTCGTGAAGTAGAAAAAAAGTTGCGCAATTATTGAAAATGCAAAATTGTGCAGCTTGTATTTTCCTTCATAAAAGTGCTTGTTTTGCCACTGACAGGCTCAGATTAATATTCCAAGTGTCTGACATTATGGAAAGGATTTCTAAGGAGGTTGGCCTTTCTGTTAAAGAGTAAAATCTTTCCAAAAACATACGCAAAATTTGTTTGCTAAAGCCACCAGACCTCATGTAAATAAACAATAATTTTAGCATCGTAAAGTACACTTCATACAAAGTCGACAAACAAAATAAAACTATGAAAAGCCGTTTTGGGTCGTCTTTCCACTTTTTCAACCATCACAACTCTAGTTCTGGTTGAAAAAAAACACATAGTTTACTGATGTACTGTACATGTGAAAATATGTTGGCTCTTATGCGCTTCCTATTGCCTTACGTTCTGCAGTCTCTGTTGAAGCTTTTAAAAAGCAGCTGAAGACGCACTTGTTTAAATTTGCTTTTGATTCATTCATGTAAAATGTTGCCTTTTAATGACTGTTTTTATTCTTTTAATCTTTATTGTTGTATAATTCACTATGTTTTGTACAAATTTTTATCTTGTGAAGCACTTTGTGATTCTGTCTGTGAAAGGTGCTATATCAAATAAACTTATTATTATTATTATTATTACACAAGCTAAAAGTATTGCTTTTTTTAAATGGAGTCTGGTGGGTTTAGCGCTAGAGACTTAAGAGCTTTTTCTGGTTAAACAGAAAGGTCTCAAAGAGTTTTCAAAGGCTTATGTCTGAAGGGATCCTTTCCATAACGTTGTCAGACACTTAGAATATTAATCTGAGGTTTGTCAGTGGCAAAAAACAGCACTTTAAGTGGAAGAAATTGATGATGCACATTTGTGCCATAGGGTTACATTACATTACAGGTCTGTGTCTGCCGGTTATAGCATTTACTAGGGGTGGGAATCACCAGAGGCCTTTTAAACATATTCCAATATTCCGCGATATATTGCAATTTATTACCTTTTTTCCAACTTCTTACCAATTTCAAATGATGTCCCCAAAGGAAAATTCTGTCAACATCTGTTTTATCTAAAAAGATACATTTCTTTGTTTGTTCATCTCACGCAAAATGGGATTATCAAGCACACAGACTGACCAACACATATATCATAAAATATCGATACCTGGCGTCTGTGTATTGATACAGTATTGCCACGAAAAATATTGCGATACTATGCTGTATCGATTTTTTCCCCCACCCCTAGCATTTTACGCTTAATACTGGACCAGTTTCAAAGATTGTTGTTCCTTTAAGTCACTTAGACACAAAAACATAGGAAAGGTTGAAAAAAGGTTGAAAAAAGCAGTAATTACCCTTTAATGTCACTGCTGATCAGTAACAGGTCAGAGTGTCTGTTTGGGTCGAGGTCACTCACACACACACACACACACACACACACTCAAACACACACACACAAACACACACACAGGTTTGTGGCACTATCTTTGTGGGGACCCGTCATTGACATAATACATTCCCTAGCCCCTTACCCATCCCAACTAAATGCCTAACCTTAACCCTTACCCTCACCCTAACCATAACCTAATTCTATCCCTAATCCTAAAACCAAGTTTTAACCCTCAAACAGCCCTTTAAACTTGCGGGGTCCAGCATTTTGGCCCCACAAAGCTGTCGGGACCCCACAAGTATACTGGACTCCTGGCTTTTGGACCCCACGAATATAGTTACACACACACACACACACACACACACACACACACACACACACACACACACACACACACACACACACACACACACACACACACACACACACACACACACACACACACACACACACACACACACACACACACACACACACACACTTCCCTGTTCTGATGATGTGTGCGTTTTTGTCAGAGGGGGTGGAAGTATTCAGATCCTTTACTGCAGTAAATGTACTAATACCCAGGCTGTTCTCATGAACCATTCGTACATATAGCTACGAAAAGTCAAACACAAATGTAGATGTATTCTACATATTGATTACTGTATGCAGCACATTGACTGCTGCTGTAGAAGAACGTGTAGGGTGGAAGTCGGGTGGATGGCTGGGACATAAGGAACCCAGGAAATACGTCTTCCTGTCCTGGCAGGGTTTTACTTAAATAAATAAGTGAAGTCTGGACAGCTAAATGCTCCAGAAAAATACTTTATTGTGCAAATTAGGCACACTGACTATTTGACCTTCCTCAGTTGGAGGAACTACATGGATGTGCACAACAAACCACAATCTTTTCCCCCCCCAATCTTAACTAGTCGTTCTGGTGCCTAAACTTGACTGTCGTCGCCGCATGATGGTAACGTTTTGTCAGCTAAACTTAACCCTACGTTTAACTGTAAAGACCGCTACACTTAACTGTCACTGGACCGTAGGCTATCATTTGAATTGTGGTGCATGAATTTTCGTACGATATCATATGAGTCCGCTTACGAGAATGTGTCGCTCCAAAAAAAGCATCAAAAAAGCATCATCAAAAGCATAAAAAATAACGCGGAAAAAAGCGTTGGAAAAGCATAGAAAAAGGTGTCATAAGCCAAAAAAATGAAAAAAATCTTATAAAGAGTCAAAAAAGCATTGAGGAAAGGTCAAAATACTAAAGTAACAACAAAGTTTATTAGTGAATAGTAAAATATTCTTGTTATCAAAAAGTATTTAGTGATGTACCTAATGTAAAAAGTAACTAAACGTATTGAAGTATATGTATAGGTGTGTGTGTGTGTGTGTGTGTGTGTGTGTGTGTATGTGTGTGTATGTGTGTGTAAAAAGGGGAAGTAGTGTGTGTATATAAACGGATGCTGAAGTCGATCTCATCATCATCTGATCTGACCGTCAGAGACTCGACAGACAGACCAACTTCTCTCCTTCATCTGAGCGGTGAGACACACACACACAATTTTAGCTGGGATGCAAAGATTAACATGTTAATTTTTAAAGTCTAAATATTTCGTCTTTCATACTTATCATGAAGTACTTCAAAACAAAGCAATTTTATGCTTATTCCGTTTCATTTTACTGATTTCTCATGTATGTATATATGTATATATATATATATATATATATATATATATATATATATATATATATATATATGAATTTACATGTCCATGGTAAAAGGTGTATTATCAGCTAGATGTACTTAAATTATCAAAAGTAAAGTACTCATAATGCAGAACGGCTTCTTGAATATTTTTTATCTCACGTTTTTTTTTTTTTTATGTAGAAGATATAAACATATCTTCTGTTTTTACATAATTGAATTCAACATGTGGAATATTTTGTCCACATTTGACCATTTGTATTTACCTTATAATCCCGAATATTCCCCGTGCACACTGACAGTGTCTCTGTGGGGCTTTATGATGACATCTTATAGAAATTATGTGTTGAGCTTATTGCTCAACACATAATTTCATACGATTCACGGTTTTAAGTTCATGAAAGACTGTATGAGCTGCAGACAAATGACCTAAAATATTCCTTTATTTATGTAAACTGTTGTTTAGTTGTTTTGGCTGATTTTTTTTGGGATGAAACTACTCATCAATAAATAGTCATTAAATGAGCTCCACCTTTACCCGCTGCAACATTAGAGTGATGAACCCATTAATAATCAATATTCAAAGTATTACATTCATGTTTCCTGCATTAAATATTTGTTTCTCTTTCTGTGCAGTGACTTCAGTGAAACCTCCAGCCATCATGTCTCTATCAAAGGAGAAGTCACACCACCACAAGGGGCGCTACAACGGGAAGGTACTGCACCACTGACAACAAACGCATTACAATTTCAAAAAGAAGCAAGGTCCAAAGGCCTCTTCTTGCAAAAAAGTTAAAAAGCAGAAATTATGAATTATTTTGTCTAATATTTAAGATAATAGGAACGCATGTTCATGTGTTATCACGGACTGGTATATGTCAATGTTTTGTCAGGATACTGTTTTGAAAGCATTTTATGATTTTTTTATGATTTTTTTTAACCCCTTTTTAAAAAAAAATAAATGAAGATTTTTTTTTTCCCAAAGCCCAGGATGATGTCCTCAAATGTCTCAAACTCAAAGATATTCAGTTTACTGTCACAGAGGAGAGAAGAAACTCGAAAATGTTCACATTTAAGAAACATGAATCAGTCAATGTTTACTTTTAATAAAAAATAACTCAAACCAATTAATCCATTATCAAAATTGTTGGTGATTAATTTCACTTAATTAACTACTCGATTAATCGATCATCTTTGCCGCTCCACATCTAAAATTAGCTCCACGTTGATGGACAACAACAATAAAATGCATTTACATGAAATCATTCTTCTTTCATTGTTATATTTTGTGTTATTAATCTTTAGGTGCCGACCTCCAACCTTGGGCCTTTTATAGGAGATTTTCGAGAGTTTGAGGCTTTTTCTGACGCTCCCACAGCCAGAGCATCTGCACCTGATGGCAGTAAGATCCGTTTAATTTAGAATTTTTTTTATCTGTCTGATTCAATTCAATACAATTTAAAATTATAGTATCAAATCATAACAAGAGTTATCTCACGGAACTTTACAGATAGAGTAGGTCTAGACCACACTCTATAATTCACGAAGTCCCAACAATTCCAGTAATTCCACCAAGAGCAAGCATTTAGTGCGACAGTCATGAGGAAAAACTCCCTTTTAGGAAAAAACCTTGGACAGACCCAGGCTCTTGGTAGGCGGTGTCTGCCAGTGTCGGTTGGTACGATGAACAGTGGCAATTATAGTCACAATAAAGATAATGGAACTATGAGTAGAAATAATAGTTGTAGCTGTAGTTCAGGGCACAGCAGAGTGTAGTATGGCATAGTAGGGCTTAGCAGGGCGTAGTAGGGCATGGCAGGACGTAGCAGGGCGTAGTAGGGCGTAGCAGGGAATAGCAGGGCACAGAAGGGTGAAATAGGGCACTGCAGAGTTTAGTAGGGTGTAGCAGGGTGTAGCAGGACATAGCAGGGCGCAGAGCAGGACCATGGCGCCAGCTGCAACCATGATTTAGGTGCCACCCTAATCCAAGGAAAACTGCGGGGCGAGAAAACATAAGGACTCCGGGGAATAAGCTCTCCAGACCTAATTTAGTAACAAGCATTTCTGGGACATTAATGCACACAGATGGAAAGAGAGAGGAGAGAGGAGTGTCAAAGGAAGGAAGTCCCCCAGCAGTCGAAAACTATAACAGCATAACTAAGAGCTGGTCCAAGGCAAACCTGAGCCAGCTCTATAAGGGCTGGTAGATGAATCTGACGACTATGAAGAGGAGAGAATATTGATGATAATAAAAAAAAAAAAACTCTTATTCTCAGTGATCAATACACATTCAAACATGACGTACTCTGCCTTTATTCCTCCCTCTCAGCGTATCTGTCGGTGCAGATGGTCGACACGTGTCAGCAGATAAACAAACCACAACACAAGACGGCCTCCTACCACACCCCCAACCTGGTGGTCCGCCGCGGTCAGGAGTTCCTGGTGAGAGTCACCTTCAACCGCCCGCTGGCGCAGAGCGACGACTTCCAGCTCGAGTTCCTGATTGGTGAGTTTGAATTCTGGGATAGGACACAGATTTACAGGTTGTTCCTGTGAATTTACATGTGCATGGTAAAAAAAAGAACATGAAAAACCTGTAACTGTGAACAACCATATACATTTCCAGTTTTTATTTTTATTTTTATTTTTTTAAATAAGGCTGTTCTCATGAACCATTCATATATATAGCTCCAAAAAGTAATGCATGGTAATTTCTATGTATTCCACGCATGTATTACTGCATGCAGCATGCAAAAAAGAAATCTTTGAAATTGGTCCAGTATTGAGCGACAACGTTGTGATTAGCTGCTGCAAACCGGGGCTGCTATATAACCCTATGGGGCAAATGTGCATCGTTAATTTCATCCAAAAAGTGCTGTTTTTGCCACTGACATGCTCAGATTATTATTATAACTGTTATTATTATTATAACTGTCCTTAACACACAAAGCTGCTGTGTGACAGAAGTTCACAGACGTGTTCGGCCTCGGCTCGATCAAAGAAAACGTTTTTACGTCCGTAACATTTAGGTTTTTATTTTTACTTTTAACTTAATTTTTTTCTTTTATTCTTAGACATTTTGGAAAAACAGTCAAAGTTATCAAGTACAGTATGCTTTTAATGCTGTTTTGAGGCTATTTTAAACGCTTTCTGGAGTTTCCACTCCTTTCCTTACTAATCTTCTTCTTCTTCTTCTTCTTCAGGTGAAAACCCTTCAGGCAGCAGGAGCTCCCTGGTGGTGGTAACCTTCAATTCCCGTCTTGGAGGCCCGTGGTCGGGTCGGATTGTGGAGAGTCAGGGTGTAACTGTGACTCTGGGCATCACGCCGACGCCCGACGCCATCGTGGGAAAGTTTCGTACGTACGTGGCCATCGTAGCGGGCACCGGCATGCAGCGAACAGGGAGGGACGCCGCCACCGACCTGTACGTGCTGTTCAACGCCTGGTGTAAAGGTAGGATCTCCTCTCCTGTCACCTGAGAGTCACTGTTCACATGTTTCTGTCCTGTCTAGAAAAAAGCAAAGATTCATCGATTTGCTGTCAACTATTAAATGAATCGCCGTTTATTTTGGGTTAGTCGTTTAATCAGTTTGAGTCATTTTTCACACAAAAAAAAGAAAACTTCTCTGATTGCAGCTTATTGAATGTGAATATTTTCGAGTTTCTTCTCTCCTCTGTGACAGTTAACTGAATATGTCTGAGGTGTGGATAAAACAAGACCTTTGAGGATGCCATCTTGGGCTTTGGGAAACACTGATTGACATTTTTCACAATTTTCTGACATTTTATAGAACAAACAACTAACCAATTAATCGAGAAAATAATCAACAGATTAATCAACGATGAAATCGTTAATTGCAGCCGTGGTGCTTTCAGATAGACAATGTTGTAATGTAACGAAGTAGAAATACTTTGTTGCTATGATGTAATCATACTGTAATTACGTAGAATTTTCATGTATCTGTATTTTAATTAGTTAATAAAATTAATTAAATGTAATGTATATTTTACTCCGATACATTTCCCTAAAAACATCTTTGTTACTCGTGTGGGAGAGCAGTTTCCTTATCTAGTTTCAACAAGGCTGTATGTCAGCTAAGGGCGGGAGGGAGGGGGGGCAGATGTGGTCTAAACCACTTCAGACTATCAGAGAATAACAACTTGTGGATTTACAAGGTCAAGGTGCACTCACACATCATCTACTTTGAAACATTAGAACTGAAAACAGAAACTGTGAAAGATAGACACTAGAGTTCTTGATTTTACAAGTTTATTGAGAGTTGTAGTGTCCTGTGGGGTTTCAGGAGATTTTCAGGGAGAGCGAGGAAAACTTTTCAGTAAGTTTATCTACTGTATTTTCACAGAGATTTATTGTTGTTTTAATTGACATTTCCTGTAAATTATGTTAGAAAATTTCTTGAAACTTCAAGAAAGAGTGAGAGCAAAAGATTTCTTTCGGAGTTAATGTTTGTGATAAACTGAAGGACGCAGTGTCCCTTTTTCTGTTGAGAAAATGATCCTACTGTTTTAGCTAAATAAAAAAAGCCTTAAAAAACAGGGCTGTTTTTCTGACAGAGATACGTGGTTCTCAGTGACGCTACAAAGACATGATGCAACACAAAACACACCTACACAAAAATCTTCTAAATTCTTCCTTCAAGCACCTTTCATGTTTCAGAGA